>NC_080042.1:51717690-52017690 GCF_012489685.1 Lotus japonicus | reverse complement strand
ATTCAAACGAGGCTTGGATCTTCACTGGGCCGTGAAGGTATGAAAAACGGTAGAAAGGGGGGGGGGGTTTGAATAACGTTTTCAGAATAAAACTTCCACCTTAAGATTTTAACAAATCTTTTGAGACACAAGAGGTGCTTAAGATAAGAGATAGAAAAGCACACAAGGATTTTATCCTGGTTCACTTGATGAATCACTCAAGCTAATCCAGTCCACCCGTTAAGGTGATTTCTTCCTTCTTAGAATGAAGGCAATCCACTAATCAGATAGTTGTTACAACTGCACTTGAAACCTACAAGTGACTAACAATACACTGACTTAGCTCACACTAAGATTCACTCTCTTAGTCTTCTCTAGGATCCGATCAACCTTGATCTCCTAAAGGTAACTAAAGATTGCTTCTAAAAAGCTTGTAGTAAACACAATGAATTCAATGAAGAAAGAATGCTTAGAAGGTTTGAATATAGCTTGCGCGTGTGTAATTCTCCTAGCCGCATCTTTCAATCTTCAGCCTCTATTTATACTCCAAGGATTAGGGTTTGAACGTTGCATGGGAATGCTACCGTTGGAGGGCAGTTCTGGAATTTCCAGCTTCTGCTATGGCTGAGAATGTTAGGTTAAGTCGTCAGGATAGTACAATTGCTTTTGTACTTTGGATAGTGACTTGACCTTTAACCTCGTTTGACTTCTGAACAGAGGAGCGCTTCGTGTTGGAACTTGTGAAGCTTGTTGATCATAGTCAGAGGGAAGCATGGATCCTTTGACCGTTGTACCTTCTGATTCTCAACTCAGAGGATCAGTACTTGGTCTTCAGAGCCAGTTGCTTCTGGACTTCAGAGTCTTCACTCTTCAGCTACTGGATCTTCAGAGTCTTCTACACCATCAGAACTTCTAAGCCTTCAGAATGTCTGGGTTGTCAGAACGTCTGGATCATCAGAACTTCAAGTGAGCTGAGTCCTTATCAGAGCTTGATTTACTTCAGATCTTCTGAAGCTTTTCTACTGTTCAGACTGAACATAGAGATTGCGAAAGCGTTGCTAGGGTCAATCGTTTAGCAGAGTGCTTCTGATTTGTGTGAGATTGTGTCAAGGTCAGAGCCTGTTAAGAGCACACTCAGAAAACACGTTAGAGTACCATAATTGTTCATACTAAAAGGTTAACTTGTAATCATCAAAACATAGAGTTGTACTACTAGATCAAAATTTGATCTTACAATCTCCCCCTTTTTGATGATGACAAAACCAAGTATTTTGATGAACAATTCTTAAACAATAAACTGAATTCACTCAGAGTTTAGAGAAATAGAATTAGACTTATCCTGATGTGAATGGTTTATTTTGCTCATTCTGAATTCAAGTCACTGCTTGATTCTGAGCTTAGCTCCCCCTGAATCTAAGACTTAATGAAAACGTTAGTAATGTCTAGATTCTGAGCTAAAAAAAAAATATAAGAGTTCAGAGTGAAAACGCATGACATAGATGAATTGGAATAGTCAGAGCGCATAAGTATTCAGAGTCACGAATAGGGTATCAGAGTCAAATTAATATCACTTCAGAAGAAGTGAAATGTATTCCTTGTATTTGCCCAGTGACACATCTATGGTCATAAAGGTGGAACTCTTAAATTCTCCAAAATAAAAAGAAATCACACTAACACAGCTTACACATCAAAAACTGGGTTATACTCCCCCTTTTTGTCATAAGCAAAAAGCTTGGGGTGTGAAAAACTTAGTTTGAAGTACAAGGTACTCCCCCTTAGAGAAGGTCTAAGTTTTAAAAGGATGGAGAAAGAATTAAAAAAATAAATGATTAAAACGAAATTAGTGAATGAATGACATGAGTTAATGCATATGCAGAACATTTACCACCGGCCATGGGAGTAAAGAGAAGCTTCAGTTACCAATAACTTATCCTTGAGAAACAGCTTCGGCATTAACTTCTGTAGACCTAACGTAGCTTATAAAAAGCGGTTAATCCATAATAGTCTTCACATCTCATTTCCTTGATCATAAGAGAGCAATGGCATCCTTCATAGCATGCATCGAGTAGTTGAGGAAGAAAGCCTTCGATGAAGATCTCTTCATCAATGTTCGCGATCCAGAAGAACCGAGCGTCTATAGCTTGACAAACCGGCTACTAGGCATGAGCCTGAGTCCAGAGTTGGACAACATCCTCAGAAGCTTCCTTAGGTTCATGGAAGAAATGCAAATTTGCTTCCAGAGGGAGCATGAGCTGTATGAGGAGATCAGAGCAATATAGGCGGCACTGGAGACGGTGACGGAGGGTCCTGAGAGGCAGGAGTTGCGCCAAAGCTTAGTCCTCTTAGAGCATAGTCAGCATCGTCTGGAGCTTGAAAAGGCATCAATGCGTAGGAAATGTAGAGATTTGAGGAAAAATCCTCCATTTTAATTTAAGCAAAGCAATGTATGAAGTAGCTTATTCATTAATAAAAAGAAGTTGTTTGTTAATTAATGTGTATGATTGAAAATAAATTTGATGATGAACAAATATTATGCAACACATAATAAAACGATAACTGAAGAGAGGAAAATAGTTCAAAGAGAAAAAAGTATATAGATAAAGAAATATAAAAACAAGAAAAGAGTTCCTAAAGCTAGGGTTTAGGTGTCCTCCTTAGAAGTTCCATGCACATCTCTTTCAAACTCTGAAGGAGAACTTCATGCGAATCAAGCCTTTGTTCAATGATGTCAATCCTTGAGTCTGACTGAGATGGAGCAGACGTTGTAGCTTGATCAGAGTGAGGAACTTGAGCAGACTGTGAAGCAGCATTTGTGAAAAGCACTGGTGCAAGTGCTTGACTTCTGAGAGCATCAGCTTCAGCCTGTAGTCTTCCAGCTTCTCTCAGAGCTTCTAACTTAGCATTTTCAATGTGTTCAGCTTTAAGACGAGCAGCTTCTTCTGCTTGTTCTTTTTTTTTCCTTGCTTCTTCAATAGCTTCAAACAATTCAACCCTTAACTGTTGTTCACATAAAGCTAATCTTCTGTTGAAACGCTACCTAGCAGCTTCAATCCTCTGATCCCTTTCAGCTGTGAGATGACTCATCATCGTCGGAACTTGAGCTATCATCCAAGCACACAGTTGATCCCATTCTTCAGCAACAGAGTCTGGGTCCTCAAAGAGGTCAGAGTGACCTTGCACGTTGCGAACCATCAATGATGCTTCATGATTAAACACACTGATGCTCTCAAGAAAGGAGTTTGGCTTGAGATAGGTATAGGGAACAATGGAGAGATTGGTTTCAGGAGAAGTGGGGTGGTTGCTGCTATTGGCTTCAGAAGCACCTTGAGGAGAGCCAACATCTAAAGTTTGGACATTTGAAGTGTTGGGCTCAAGGTTAGGCTGAGAGGTTTCAACCTCAGGAATTGGAGATCTAACCGAGGAATGGTTAGATACAGTTTTATGGTTCTGGTTGAACAGGGTTAGGTTGGATGGGTTGAGATGAAGGGTCAGCTGCATTCAGAGGTACAACTTGGATAGGATGATCTGGGTCACTTAGACGTTCAGGTCTAGGTCCAGAGTATCTCCTTGGACTTGGCACAGTATGGTAGTACTCAGGAATGACAGACTCTTTTTCTTTCCTAACTTGGTCAAGTTTACGGAGAGATACGGAGTTGTTTGAGGGTGAGGAGTCAGCAACATTTGTGGGAAATGATACAGAGGGACAGAGAGTTGTGGTTTCTGTATCAGTTGTTTTGCGACCCTTACGTTCTGATGCTCTGGGGACAGAGTGATCAGAGGTTCTGGGTTCAGGTTCAGAGTGTTCTAGGATTATGGTTTCAGAAGCTTGTGGGTTGTACTGAATGGTTATGGGTGAGGTAGGTTCAGAGGGTCTTGGCGTCTGAAGCATGTTCCAAAGAGGAGCTTCTTCATTAGAAGGTTGGAAAAATGAAGATCTAGGTGAAGTGGTTGGAGAAGTGGTTTGTTCAGCTGGTTGGGACTCTAGAATAGGAGTGAGTGGGATAGCAGGTCGAGTAATAAGTGCAGAAATAGGGAGTGCATCAAGTGAATTTAAATCATCATCAGAATCTATAACAGCATACTTACTTGATGATCGCACTGCAGACCTAGTCACTCTGGCAGGAGCCTCAACTCTGGTGCCTACAGCAGCTGATTCCACACGAGTAGGCTTCACCACTATTCTCACTTGCTTCCTTTTCTTCTTTGGTGGAGGAGGAACATCATCATCACCATCAGATGGAGCATCTGGCTTGGTGGGTTCCTCATGCTTTCTCTTGGGCTTGTTAGCCTTCTTCTTCTTCTGATCAACATCATCAGACTCTTCAGAGGATTCCTCCACTAGCATTCTTCTTGTCTTCTTCTTCTTAGGAGGAGAGTCAAACTCTGGAGCTGGTGGCAGGGTTTTGAAGAACTCGTCCACATCTATCTCATAACCTTGTTGCCTCAAATAATCTATATAGCACAAAATAGCAGTTGGATCATCTGCTTGAGACCATAGAGGATAATCAATCAGAGGGACTCTTCTCTGTCTGACTTCATCAGAGGTGTCTTCATGAGCAGGTGCAACCTTTGTCTTGATCAAGCCCATCTTCTTCATGGACGTGGTGGTGAAGACATTGTAACGCCCCGATTTCTCGAGGGTCACTTTAGTAACTTTTTCCAAAAACGTGAGTAAATTTTTGTCAAAATAAAACCTTTGAATGATAATAAATAAAAGGTAGACTGAATGCTGAATAAACTTTATTTTATTAAATAGACCAAGGCTTTTTCTTTATTACATCAGGACTCAATGAAGGAAACTAGTGCTTTCAACCTTTGTTAAGCTCATCCACATACACGATGGCTTTAAGAAGGTATCGAGCCCTAAAACAACACTCGACCTCACCCCCAGTACAGACTCAATTATCCCACTCAATACCCGACTCATAGGCCGCGTGCCCTCCAAGGCCTCCAACGCTCGCATCATATCGTCTCGCATCCTCTGCTCTCGCCAATCCCATAGCTGAACCATCGGTCGCGCGGTCGATGTCTCGAGCCTTGCCGTCGTCCACATCAAGCAGGTGCATGACCGCATCTCGACTGATCACACGCATGCTTGTTGTCTAGGCGTTAAGCGCCCCAAACAACAAACAGCAAACAAGCAAGGGTCAACTTCTAACACACACATATCATAAGTAGGGTATACTACCCTATCAATCACAAGTTCTTCTCTAAGATAACATTCACAAATAGGGGAACTATATCAAGCTCTAAGTTGCACAAGTATGGGGAACTATCTCATAATTCTAAGTTTTAACAAGTGTAGGGTACTATCTCATAGTTTATTGTTAGTCAATGCTCGTGCACATGCATGCAGACGCTTTGGATATCCATAAGCCAATCCCTCATGGAAAGGCAGGACGAACACGACTCCACAATCGGGGTTGGACACCTCCAACGCACCGCTACCCAACAACTTGATGATCGGGGTTGGACCTCTCCAACGCACTGCTGTTTCACGTTCGTCCTTTGTTCAGGTCCATCCCCTGAACGTCACCATCAACTAGCCCAATCCAGGTCACTAGTTGTGGCCAACCAAGCCCAATCCAGGTCACTTGGTCCACAATGCATGCCATGCAAGTCAGTCATCATCACTAGGCCCTAAGCCCATCACGTTCATCTCCTATGAACAACATATCATCGCATAATAACTTGCATGCATAACAATAAATATATCTAACACCCTAGGCATATAGGTATGTTCATAATAACACTAGCTAGCATTTATTGCATCATCATCATATAACATATCTAGCACATACATCATCAATAGTCCTAGCATCATGCTTGCTAACAATCACAATCACAAACAATTTATCTAGGCCGAGGCCGAAGTGCCCTTACCTCAAAGGTAGGCTTTCCTAGAAGTCTGGGGTTGCTCCTTGAAGCTAGATCTACACTTGGAAATTTCCTACCAACGAACGGGCAGAGTAACGTTACTAATCGGACAATCGAATCAATCATAAGCATATCCCCTTGCTGATCACGAAATTCCCCCCAAAAACCTTGAAAAGCCAAAATCATTTCTTTCATAGGATCATACATTCTTTTCTAAAACATTTTGCTTGAAGATCGTAAGAACACTTGAAGAACTTTCGAAGAAAAACATAAGTTTCGCATAGATTCAATCCTCCCAAGATCAAAACCTCTTTTCTAAAATAATTGTTTGAAGATCATAAGAACACTTTAAGAACATCATGAATTTTCTTAAGAAAAACCCCCAAAATCATAAGTATTCCTAAGCAACTCGATCAAGATCATTCTCTTCTGGTTTTTGGCAGATCAGCTTAAGCTGCAACCACAGAGCATATTGAGAATGACCTTGCTCAAGGCTTAGAAACTAAAGCAATAAAAAAATAAATAAAAGAAGGCAAGAGAGAGAGGGCTCACGGCTAGGGAGAGAGGAGAGCAAGTGAGCTTGTGTGAAAAATGAGGAGGAGGAGCTCTCTATTTATAGTGAGAGGTGAGAGCAAGGCATTAATTGCTTTACTTCCTCCCCAAGTGAGGCCCAAAACCGCCCCTCCTTCAGCCCATTCTAGGTTTTCTAGAACTTTCCAAAACTCCCCACTTTTAGCCCTCAAATTTAGGTTTATTTCCTAAATTAAACCCCACAAAAAATAGCATTTAAATCCCTAATTATTTGAAGAAATAAAATCTGAGTCACAAGAGTTTTAAATCAGATTTGGAGGGATCCTTGGAAGTTTTAAAACTTTAGAAATCAATCCCCCATTAAATTGAAAATCAAGGAATCACATCCCTAATTTTTCTCCATCATAAAACCTAGCTAGAAAAGGAAATTCTTGCAAAAGTCTTCTTTTTTCTTCCTCCACAAGTCTTGGCCGACCACACCCTCTCCTTGCTCAGATTTTCACCAAAAATTTTTAAATAATTTAAATAAAAACCCCAAAATAATTAATGCATTAAATGTACCATTTCCCTCCTAAATGCATCAAAACTTCAATTTTAAAATCAAAAATCCTCATCAATAATTTTTGGCTCCAAAAATTCGTGCTCCAGCTCCATGATGCCTCAAAAATATTTTCAGAATTAATTTTGATATTAAACCATAGGTTAAAATTATTTTAATGCATTTTATTTAAATAAAACCCCATTTTATTTAAATAAAACCTTCAAAAATAAAACCAATGAATATTCTCTCCTAGAATATTCTTAAAATCATTCCCAGCACCTCCCCATAAGGTGCGGCCCACGACTCGATTCGCCAACTCATCGCTGCCGTCGGGTCGATTTTGACCTAAAAGTCGTCGTCGCCGAACCCTAGCAATATTATAGTCAAAATGCTCGTATCGTCGCGCTCATCAACTTCTAGAGGTTTCTAGGACTTAATATTTCTTCTAAAAATTAATCACCTTTTTAAAAGACATAATATCACATATAGCACAAGCAATTCACAGAATATTATTTAATATTATTATTAAAATAATATGCCCTAAAACCGGGTCTTACAGACATCACCAACGACCGTGGTCAGATCCTCTGTGTAGCCTGCCTTCGTCAGATCTTCTATTAGCTTGCTCTCAATGAAGAGGTCTGAGAGCAGTCTTCCAAAAGGAATATACCTGATGGCAGACTTTAGAGAAGCAGTTGTTCTCGATTTCCTGATACACTCCTTGAGGTAAGAGGATAGGAAGAAGGGTAGGCAGATCTTCTTGTGATCTTGAATGAAGAAGAGCATCACTTTCTGACAAAAGTTGATGTAGTCGGGAGAGCTTCCCTTTGGTCTCTGATTGATACAGTGAAGCAGAATCTTGTGCCAGATTCTCAGCTTTGGATGAAGCTCCACTACTTTGTAATCACTCTTGCCAGGCTTATAGTTTGTGTAGAGAGCCTTGTTGGTTTCTTCTTTGGTTCTGGGTTTCACCTTTGATTCCGCCAGTTGGAATCTGTAGCCTGTGCGAGTGTGCTCACCTAGAAGATCAACAATCGACTTCTCAGTGATGATGATTCTTCTACCAGCTATGTAGGAAACCACTTGAGTGTCATCGCAGTCGGTGTGTTTCCAGAATTCCTTCACTAGCTTGACATATATCGGACCACGAAGCCTGTTGAAGTAATTTCCCCAGCCTTGAGCTTGAACTTCAGGACGAAGATCATACCCATTTACAGCAATGTTGTCCAAGTCGAATCTCCATTCAGCAAGAACCTGGAGTTCTTCAGGAGCATAGACACAGGTAACCGCACAACCCCTTTGTGCGAGAGGAATCATCTTCTCAGTAGCTTGAGCTTGTGCTTGATTTCTCTGAATTTCAAGACCTGATTGACCTGTAGCTTGACCTACTACCATAACCAGAAATATGGTTTCATCGGCGGTTTCTCCTCTGTTTGATCTCACCATTTTTAAGCGGTTGACGGTTTAGGTCGAAAAGAAGAGGATGAATAGAATGAGAGAGAGAGAGAGAGAGAGAGAGAGATCGTGGGGAATAAAGTGTTTTTGCAAACTGAAGAGAGAGAGATAAATCCAGAAGTGATGGAGAACATGTGTGTATAGTTGGTTTTTGAAAATAACCGTTGTTGATTGAAAAAGCAAAGTAAATTCAAAGGTTGGAAATTAAAGACATTATAGCAACAGATAATACACAAATCACACACTGGAGAGAAGCACATCAACACTCATTACGACAGACTGTCACACGGGCACAAGGAACTATGCATCAGGGCTACTGACACACGTTTACTGTCTCCGCTTCAGAGTGAGCACCAATGGGTACTTAAACTCTGATGGAGTTACCTTCTGGACTAGACATCTTCTGATAGAGAAGTATCATAGTCAGAGGTTCTGATCCATCTTCATGCTGAACAAAAGTCCATATTCATCCTCTGCTAAGGGCTTTGTAAAAATATCTGCCCATTGATGGTCAGTATCAACAAACTTCAGAAGAAGTACGCCCTTCTGAACATAATCTCTAATAAAGTGATACTTTACCTCAATGTTTTTTGCCCTTGAGTGTAAGATAGGATTCTTACTTAATGAGATTGCAGCAGTGTTATCACAATAGATTGGGATGTTGCTCTCAAGGATTTGATAATCCTCCAGCTGATGTTTCATCCAGAGCATCTGAGTGCTGCATATTGCTGCTGAGATGTATTCTTCCTCTGCAGTGGATAGTGCTATGGTTGACTGCCTCTTGCTTTCCCATGAGACTAAGTTGAAGGTATGAAAAACGGTAGAAAGGGGGGGGGGGGTTTGAATAACTTTTTCAAGATAAAACTTCCACCTTAAAGATTTTGACAAATCTTTCGAGAACTATAGTGCTAAGAATAGAGATAGAAAAGCACACAAGGATTTTTATCCTGGTTCACTTGATAAATCACTCAAGCTACTCCAGTCCACCCGTTAAGGTGATTTCTTCCTTCTTAGAATGAAGGCAATCCACTAATCAAGTAATGTGTTACAACTGCACTTGAAACCTACAAGTATTACACTGACTTAGCTCACACTAAGATTCACTCTCTTAGTCTTCTCTAGGATCCGATCAAACTTGATCTCCTAAAGGAACTAAACAAACTGTTTATCAAAGAATTGTTTACAAGAGATTTGCTTCTAAAAAGCTAATAGTAAACTCAATGAATTTCAGATGAAAGAAAGCTTAGAAGAATTTGAATTTGTCTTGCGCGTATGTGAATGCTTCTAGCCGCTTCTTTCAGTCTTCAGCCTCTTTATATACTCCAAGGATTAGGGTTGAGCGTTGCATGGGAAATGCTACCGTTGGAGGGCAGTTCTGGAAAATCCAGCTTCTGCTGTGTCTGAGACTGTTAGGTAGGTCGTCAGGAAGGTACAGTTGCTTTTGTACTTAGATAGCGACTTGACCTTTAAACCTAGGAGACTTCTGATCAGGGGAAAGCTTCATGTTGGAACTTGTGAAGCCGGTTGATCAGAGTCAGAGGGAAAGCCCAGATCCTCTGACCATTGTTTCTTCTGATTCTGAACTCAGAGGGAAGTACATGGTCTTCAGAGTATCTTGCTTCTGGACATCAGAATTTCACTAATCAGCTTCTGGATCTTCAGAGTCTTCTACACCATCAGAATATCTGAGCCTTCAGTGTTTCTTGGTTATCAGACTTTCTGGATCTTCAGAACTTCTAGTGACTGAGTCCACATCAGAGTTTGTATAACTTCAGAACTTCTGAAGCTTTTCCACTGTTCATACTGAACATGGTGAATGCGAAAGCGTTGCTTGGGACACTCTTTAAGCACAGTGCTTCAGATTTGTGTGAGATTGAGTTGAGGTCAGAGCCTGTAAATAGCACACTCAGAAAAAACACGTTAGAGTACCACAATTGTTCATATCAAAAGGTTAACTTGTAATCATCAAAACATACAGTTGTACTACTAGATCAAAACTTGATCTTACAATCTCCCCCTTTTTGATGATGACAAAACTAAGATTTTTGATGAACAATTCTTAAACATTAAACTGAATTCACTCAGAGTTTAGAGATATAGAATAAGACTTATCCTGATGTGAATAGTTTATCTTGCTCATTCTGAATTCAAGTCACTGCTTGATTCTGAGCTTAGCTCCCCCTGAATCTAATACTTGATGAAAACATTAGTAAAGTCTAGATTATGAGCTAAATTATATAAGAGTTCAGAGTGAAAAACTTATGACATAGATGAAAATAGAGTAATCAGAGCGCATAAGTAATCAGAGTCACGGACAAGGTATCAGAGTCTTGGGTATCAGAGTCAAATTAGAATCACTTCAGAGGAAGTGAAATGTATTCCTTGTATTTGCCCAGTGACACATCTATGGTCATAAAGGTGGAACTCTTAAATTCTCCAAAAGAAAAATAAATCACACTAACACATCTTACACATCAAAAACTGGGTTTACTCCCCCTTTTTGTCATAAGCAAAAAGCTTGGGGTGTGAAAAACTTAGCTTGAAGTACAAGGTACTCCCCCTTAGAGAAGGTCTAAGTTTAAAGAAAATTAAAACGATGCATGAATCAGAGTTAGGCGAAATAAATAGAAGAGTTAATGCAAGAGAAGAACGTTTACCACCGGCCAAGGGAGTAAAGAGGAGGGTCAGTTACCAAGAACTTAACCTCGAGAAACTGTAGGAGCATTAACTTTCAGAGAGAAAGTGAAGCCTATATAAAGCGTTGGAGAGAGGGGTAAGCTTCACAACATCATACCAGAGAAAAATGGCATCATACATGATCGCATTAGAGGAGCTGAGAAAGAGAGTCTTTGAGGAGGACTTGTTTCTCAACATTAGGCATCCAGAGGGTACAACAACCATCTCAGAGCTAACACGGACACTGCTGGAGGAGGACCTGCGTCCAGAGTTGAAGAGAGACTTGAGGGAATTTCTTGCCTTCGTGGAGGAGGTGCAAGAACTCAGCCAGCTTGAACTAAAGCTGCTGGAAGAAAAAGAGATCTTGGAAAAGAAGCTCAAGACTGCAGAAGAGATTCTGGAGAGGGATGAGCTAAAAGACAGGCTCAACAACATCCAGTATGCACTGGAGCGTCTGGAGAAGGAGAGGTCAGAGCAGCGCCAGGAGTGCAGAAGAATGAGGAGGGATCCTCCATTCTAGGATTTTAGGAAAAAGAAAAAAAATGTATGATGTAAAAGCGGTTATGATGAATAATAAAAAAAAATTGCAAACATAATGTCAGATATATATATATATGCATAGATAATCACAAACGAGCAAAGTAAAGATTAACAAGAAAGAGCCAGAGGTTAACGAAATAAAACACAGGTAAAGAAAAAGAAATCAAAACGAAGAGATCCTAAAGCTAGGGTTTATCAGATCGACGCAGAAGTTCCATCATCATTTGCTTCATTTCAATCAGCAGAGACTCATGAGTGTCAAGACGTTGTTCCACAATGTCGAGTCTGGACGAGTTTGGCTGTGTAGAACTAGAAGGAACATTCTGAGCAGCGTGAGGAGCTGGAGTGGAAGCAGAAGCAGCAGGAGTAAAAACTACGGGTGCAAGTGCTTGGCATCTAAGAGCTTCAGCCTCAGCTTCAAGTCGTTCTGTCTCTAATCTGGCTTGTTCAGCTTGAGCTGCTGCTTGACGTGCAGCTTCTTCTGCTTGTTCTTTCTTTCTTTTGGCTTCTTCAATAGCTTCAAGTAGCTTATGTCTCTGTTCTTGTTCATGAAGAGCCACCCTTCTAGCAAACCTTTGCTTTGCAGCCTCGATCCTCTGACTTCCCTCTGCATTCAGGAGCCGCATCATAACTGGAACTTGAGCCACTAGCCAAGTGCTCAGATTGTTCCACTCTTCAGCCACATGTTCAACATTCTCGCTTAGGTCAGTCTGACCTTGCACATTGCGTAGCATCAATGAAGCTTCATGATGGAAAATATTGATGCACTCAGAGAGAGATGTGGGTCGGAGGTGAGTGTAGGGAATTATAGAGAGGTTGGTTTCAGGAGAGGCTGGATGATTGCTGTTGTGAGCTTCAGAGGTACCTTGTGGAGACCCAATGTTAAACATTTGAGCATTTGGTTCAGAGGTTCCAAGGTGAGGTTCTGAAGTTTCAACCAGAGGATGGGGTGATCTAACTGAGGAGTGGTTAGACACAGATTGTTCTGGTTCAGGTTCTGGTTGAACAGGCTCTTGTTGGTCAGGGGCAGGGTGAGCTTGTTGAGCCAAAGGGTCTGCCTCATGTAAAGGATTGGCCAAGATAGGTTCATCTAGGTCAACTAGACGTTCAGGTCTAGGGCCAGGATATCTCCTAGGGCTTGGACAAGTAAGATAATATTCTTCTAAGGTAGACACCTTTTCTTTTCTAACTTCCATGAATTTTCGAAGGGATTCAGAGTTGTTGGAAGGAGAAGAGTCAGCAACATTTGTTGGGAAGGATACAGGTGTAAGGGCTGTGGAAGAGTCTGTATCCGTGGTTCTGGGAGCCAGACGTTCTGATGCTCTTGGGACAGAGTGATCAGAGGTTCTGGGACCAGGTTCTGTTTTGTTGGGCTCTGGTTGGTCAGGGATGATGGGTTCAGAAGTTAATGGGTTGTACTGGATGGTAATAGGAGAGGTTGGTTCATCTAGCCTAGAGGGTTGGTTCTGGAGCAAATTCCAGAGAGGTGCTTCAGTAGGAGAAGGTTGGAAAAATGAAGACCTTAGGGAATGTGGTGGAGAGGTGGTTTGTGCAGCTGGTTGGGACTCAGGAATGGGAGTGAGTGGATTTGAAGATTGTTTGAGCATGGCTGATATGGGGAGTGCATCAAATAAATTCAAATCATCATCAGAAGCAACTGCAGACTTACTTGATTGTGCTGATGATCTTGTCACTCTGGCAGGAGTTTCAATCCTTCTGATCACTTCAGCAGCTGGTTCCACCCGAGTAGGCTTCATCACAATTCTGACCTGCTTCTTCTTCTTCTTAGGAGAAGGAGGACCATCCTCATTATCACCATCATCACCATCATCTGGCTTGCTGGTTTCATCATGTTTTCTCTTGGATTGACCAGCCTTCTTCCCTTTGGTCAGAGGGACATCTGATTCCTCAGAAGATTCTTCTAGGATCATCTTCCTCTGAACTTTCTTCTTGATAGGAGAAGGAAACTCTGGAGCTGGCGGCAGTCTGCTGAAGAATTCATCGAGATCAATTTCATAGCCTTGAGCCCTTAGGTCTTCAACATAGCACCTAATGGCTTCAGGATTGTCTGCCTGTGTCCACAGAGGGTAGTCATTCAGAGGCACCCTTCTACTTCTGATTTCAGAAGATGTGTCTTCATGGGCAGGAGCAATCTTCTTCTTGACTAGGCTCATTTTCTTTAGAGAATTCGCAGTGAAGACATCACTGACAATGGTGGTCAGATCCTCTGTGCATCCAGCATTGACCAGATCTTGAATGAGGCCACTCTCAATGAAGAGATCAGACAACAGTCTCCCAAAGGGGATATACTTGATTGCTGACTTGATGGAGGCAGTAGTCCTAGACTTCCGGATACACTCCTTCAAGTAGGAGAACAGGAAGTAGGGAAGGCAGATCTTCTTCTTGTCTTGGATGAAGAACAACATTGCCTTCTGGTTGAAGTTGATGTAGTCTGGGGAACTGCCCTTTGGTCTCTGGTTTATGCAGTTGAGCAGAATCTTGTGCCAGATCCTGAGCTTGGGATGAAGGTCCATCACTTTGTAATTAGTCTTGCCCGGTTTGTAATTGGTGTACAGGGCCTTGTTGGTCTCATCCTTCGTCTTGGGTTTCAGCTTCGATTCAGTGAATTGGAAACGATACCCAAGAGCAGTTTCTGCACCCAGCAGATTTACGAAAGACTTCTCTGTAATGATGATCTTCCTTCCAAGAATGTGAGATACCACCTGAGTATCATCGCAGTCGGCGTGCTTCCAGAATTCCTTGACCAGTTTGTCATACACCGGTCCTCGAAGCCTGTTGAAGTAATTTTCCCAGCCTTGAACTTGGACTTCAGGACGAAGATCATACCCATTTGTAGCAAGGTTGTCGAGGTCGAATCTCCATTCTGCCAGTACTTGAAGTTCCTCAGGAGCATATACGCAGTGAACGGCACAGCCCCGTTCTGCAATCGGAATAATCTGCTCTTGAGCTTGACCTTGATCTTGATTCGGATTCTCAGGACCCCTTTGACCTGTTGCTACACCAACTACCATATGAGGGAACTGGGTTGCATCTGCAGTAGCTCTTCTGGTTTGACTCACCATTTTTGGAGCGGTTGAAGGTTTAGGTAGAAGATGAAGGTTGAAAGATGAAGAGAGATCGAGAGAGAAATCGAGGGTAAGCGGTTTTGAAATTGCAGAAGAGAGAGAGAGTAAAAACCGAAAGTGAAGGAGATCGTGTGTGTATAGTGGGTTTTGACAAATAACCGTTGTTGATTCAAAAAGCAATTTAAAATCAACGGTTGAAAATTAAAGATAGATAGTAACAGTAAATACACATATCACACACACAGGAGAGAAGCACATCTACACGCAACATGACAGACTGTCACACGGGCACAAGGAACTATGCATCAGAAATACTGACACACGTGTTGCTATCTCAGCTTCAGAGTCAGTACCAATGCTTCTGGACTAGACATCTTCTGATCAAGAAGTATCATAGTCAGAGGTTCTGATCCATCTTCACTCTGGACAAAAGTCCATGTTCATATTTTTCAGAATAAAATTAATTCTATCCTCTGCTAAGGGCTTTGTAAAGATATCTGCCCATTGATGGTCAGTATCAACAAACTTCAGAAGAAGTACGCCCTTCTGTACATAATCTCTAATAAAGTGATACTTTACCTCAATGTGCTTTGCTCTTGAATGCAAGATAGGATTCTTACTCAATGAGATTGCAGCAGTGTTATCACAATAGATTGGGATATTGCTCTCAAGGATCTGATAATCCTTCAGCTGATGTTTCATCCAGAGCATCTGAGTGCTGCATATTGCTGCTGAGATATATTCTGCCTCTGCAGTGGATAGTGCAATGGTTGATTGCCTCTTGCTTGCCCATGAGACTAAATTGCTTCCCAGAAATTGACAGTTTCCAGAAGTACTTTTTCTCTCTGTTCTATCTCCAGCATAATCAGCATCACAATAACCTGAAAGCTTATACTCTGATGTTTTCTTATACATCAAGCCAAGGTTAGTGGTGCCTTTCAGATACCTTAGGATCCTCTTAACAGCAGTTAAGTGGGTTTCCCTTGGATCTGATTGGAAACGAGCACATAAATGAACACTAAATAGTATGTCTGGCCTAGATGCAGTTAAGTATAGAAGTGAACCTATCATGCCACGATAGAGCTTCTGACATACTTTACCACTTTTATCTTCTTTCTCCAGAATGCATGTAGGATGCATTGGAGTCTTGGCCACTGTAGATTCCAGCATATTGAACTTCTTCAGAACTTCTTTAGCGTACTTGCTCTGATGGATATATGTTCCTTCTGGAGTTTGATCAACTTGTATTCCCAGAAAGTACTTTAATTCTCCCATCATACTCATCTCAAATTCAGCCTGCATCATCTCAGAAAATTCTTTGCATAGAGATTGATTAGCAGAACCAAATATAATATCATCAACATAAATTTGCACAATTAAGATATCATCTTTATAAGTCTTGCAAAAAAGAGTTGTATCTACTTTACCCCTTACAAACTCATTCTCCAGAAGAAATGAGCTGAGTCTCTCCTACCATGCTCTGGGAGCTTGCTTCAGACCATAGAGTGACTTCTTCAATTTGAACACATGGTCTGGCTTCTTCTCATCTTCAAAACCTGGGGGTTGATGAACATAGACTTCCTCTAAAATATAACCATTTAGGAAGGCACTCTTCACGTCCATCTGATGTAGAACTATGTTGTGATTCACTGAGAAAGAGATCAACAGTCTGATTGCCTCTAGTCTTGCTACTGGAGCAAATGTTTCAGTGTAGTCTATTCCTTCCTGCTGGCTGTAGCCTTGAGCAACTAGCCTTGCCTTGTTTCTGACTACATCTCCTTTCTCATTCAGCTTGTTTCTGAACACCCATTTTGTTCCAATTACATGGACACTCTCAGGCTTCTTCACTAAGCTCCAAACATCGTTCTTGGAGAATTGATTCAATTCTTCTTCCATGGCCAGAATCCAATCCTTGTCCTGAAGAGCTTCATCTATGGACTTGGGTTCAATTAAGGACACCAATCCTTTCAGACTGAGCAAGGTCTCTTCAGAGGGTCTGAAGGCTGATCTGGTTCTGACTGGTTCGTCTTTGTTGCCCAGAATCAATTCCTTAGGGTGAGCTGCAGTGATTCTGCTCTTCTTCAGAGTTTGTGAGTCAGAGGGACTAGCTTCTTCCTCTGGTTCATCTTCCTCTGGCTCAGCTTCCTCTGGAGCTTTGCCTTTGTCAGAAACATTAATGCTTAAATCTGCAAACTTCTCAACTAGCTTTGACTGGTCAGAGTCAAGCTTATCGTCAAATCTAACATGAATAGATTCTTCAATAATCTTAGCATCAGTATTATAGAATCTAAAACCTTTAGATCTCTCAAAATAACCAAGTAATAGACATTTAGAAGATTTAGCATCAAATTTATGCAATCTATCCTTAGTATTGAGAATATAACAAACACAACCAAAAGGATGAAAATAAGAAATGTTGGGTTTTATGTTCTTCCACAATTCATAGGGAGTCTTATTCAGAATTGGTCTCACAGAGATTCTGTTCTGAATGTAACATGCTGTATTTACTGCCTCTGCCCAAAAGTGCTTAGCCATGCCAGTTTCTTGGAGCATGGTTCTAGCCATCTCCTGAAGAGTTCTGTTCTTCCTCTCAACAACACCATTTTGTTGAGGAGTTCTGGGACAAGAGAAATCATGTGCAATTCCATAGGAATCAAAAAGACTCTCAAACTTGTCATTCTCAAACTCTCCACCATGGTCACTTCTGACACCCACAATCCTACAAGCCTTCTCGATTTGCACTTGGGCAATGAAGGTAGAGAACACAGCATGAGACTCATCCTTGCGGGTTAGAAACTTTACCCATGTCCAGCGGCTATAGTCATCAACGATAACCATCCCATATCTCTTGCCACCTATAGACTCAGTTTTCACTGGTCCAAAAAGGTCGATATGCAGAAGTTCCAACGGCCTTGAGGTTGAGACAACATTCTTTGCCTTGAAAGGGACTTTTGTGAATTTTCCTTTCTGACATGCTTCACAAAGAGCGTCTGAAGCGAACTTCAGATTGGGTAAGCCCCTGACAAGGTTTAGCTTGCTCAGCTGAGAAATCTTTCTCATACTGGCATGCCCTAACCGTCTATGCCATACCCACTGCTCTTCATTAACAGACATAAGGCACTTCACATTCTGAGCCTCCAACTCAGATAATCTGATCTTATAAATGTTGTTCTTCCTCTTGCTGTTAAACAGAACAGAGCCATCGATTTGACTTACAGCCCGGCAGGACTTTTGATTGAATATAACATCATAACCCTTGTCAGCTAATTGACTTATAGACAATAAGTTATGTGTTAAACCGTCTACCAATAACACATTATCAATGCATGGACTACTATCTACACAAATAGTACCAGTACCAACAATTTTACCCTTTTCATTTCCTCCAAAGCCAACTTCGCCTCCAGGCTTAAGTTTTAGCTCTTGGAACATACGCCTTTCTCCCGTCATGTGACGCGAGCATCCACTGTCCAGATACCATGATTGGTGTTTCAGTGGAGCTATCAAGGATATCTGCAACATAGATAATCTTGTCCTTAGGTACCCACTTTCTGGGTCCTTTCTTGTTAGTTACCCCAGAGGTTCTGATCACCTTGGGTGTCTCAACATGATATTTTAAAGGAATATTTGCATGATATTTAGACATAGAGAAAGATCCCTTTTTAAGAGGGTTTTTAGAAACTTTAGCAGGTAAAGGATCAGGCAATATGGTACCAGAGGGAACAAAGCATTCATACAACGATTTAGCTTTAGACACAGAGGGCTCATTTCTAATTGGTTTAGAATAGCCAATGCCATGCATTCCATTTCTGCTTACGCCACAGATCATTGAAGCCATTAAGCTTCTATCCACGCTTTTAGCTAGGAATCTTTGAAAAGACTTTTCATACTTAGACTCATTTCTACAATCAGAGGCATCACAAGCAACAATTTCTTCTAACTTAGCAATCTGGTTCTTAAGCACAGAGTTAGAATTGATCAAAGCATGATTATCATTTTTCAAATCAGAAATAATTTTCTCATGTTCAGAAGGAGTCTTGGAAACAGCAGATAAGTCCTTTTTCAGCTTCTTATGCTTAGACAATAAGGAGTTATACTTATCCATGATATCAGACAATGCATGTTTCAGTTCAGAGGTAGAGAAAGAAGCGAATACCTCATTTTCATCGTCTGAGTTAGGATCTCCTTCTGATTCTGAGTCAGAGTCAACAGCTCCCTTTGACTCTGCTTCTTTGTCTTTGACAATAGCCATGAGTCCTTGGACTTCACCATCAGAGTCAACATCCTCTGACTCTGATTCATCAAATGTCACCATGAGACTCTTCTTTGTCTTGAAGTGCTTCTTTGGCTTCTTGTCCTTCTTCAACTTTGGACAGTCACTTTTGTAGTGCCCTGATTCTTTGCACTCAAAGCATGTGACTTCCTTAAGTGAGGACTTCTTCTGACCTGAGGATTCAGACTTTCCTTTTGCCTTTCCAGAGCCTTTGTATTTGCTCTGCCTGTGCTTCTAGATGCGATTGAGTCTCTTGGAGATCAGAGTCAGCTCATCTTCATCAGAATCTTCTGATGCTTCTTCAGATTCCTCTTCTTCAGCTTGAAGAGCTTTTGACTTCTCAGCCCTCGCCTTTTCAGATTTAGATTTCAAGGCTATGGACTTTTTCCTCAGATCTTGCATCTCTGAGCGCTTCAGCTCATGGCATTTCAAAATGCTGATGAGTTCTTCTAAACTCATATTCTCAACATCTCTCGTGAGCTCTATTGAAGTCACTAAAGGCATCCAACTTTCAGGAAGACATCTGATAACCCTTATGACATGATCTTTTGTTGTGTAGCTCTTGTTGAGAGGTCGTATGCCAGCTACCAACAACTGAAATCTGGAGAACATTTCTTCAATGGACTCATTTGGCTCCATGATGAAGGATTCATACTTTTGGATCAAAGACAATGCCTTTGATTCTTTAACTTTCTTGTTTCCTTCATGAGACATCTTCAGAGATTCAAAAATGCCTTTTGCAAACTCACGATCTGTGATCTTCTGGTACTCTTCATAAGAAATAGCACTTAGAAGAATTGCTCTTGCTTTGTGATGTTGTGAGTACAGCTTCTTTTGATCTGCAGTCATCTCTGACCTTGGGATCTTCTTGACATCTGCATCAACTGGACGCTCGTAGCCATCCACAATAATATCCCAGAGATCTGCATCGAAACCCAGAAAGAAACTTTCCAGTCTATATTTCCAATATTTGAACCTTTGACCGTCGAACATAGGAGGCTTTGCATTGTAACCATCTCTTTGAGTTTCACTGGTGGTGGCAGCCATTGTTTTTCACACCGGCCCGGATCACTGAACACTGTTAGGTGTGGTAATCAGAACTTGCGCTCTGATACCAATTGAAGGTATGAAAAACGGTAGAAAGGGGGGGGTTTGAATAACGTTTTCAAGATAAAACTTCCACCTTAAAGATTTTGACAAATCTTTCGAGAACTATAGTGCTAAGACTAGAGATAGAAAAGCACACAAGGATTTTTATCCTGGTTCACTTGATAAATCACTCAAGCTACTCCAGTCCACCCGTTAAGGTGATTTCTTCCTTCTTAGAATGAAGGCAATCCACTAATCAGGTAATGTGTTACAACTGCACTTGAAACCTACAAGTATTACACTGACTTAGCTCACACTAAGATTCACTCTCTTAGTCTTCTCTAGGATCCGATCAAACTTGATCTCCTAAAGGAACTAAACAAACTGTTTATCAAAGAATTGTTTACAAGAGATTTGCTTCTAAAAAGCTAATAGTAAACTCAATGAATTTCAGATGAAAGAAAGCTTAGAAGAATTTGAATTTGTCTTGCGCGTATGTGAATGCTTCTAGCCGCTTCTTTCAGTCTTCAGCCTCTTTATATACTCCAAGGATTAGGGTTGAGCGTTGCATGGGAAATGCTACCGTTGGAGGGCAGTTCTGGAAAATCCAGCTTCTCCTGTGTCTGAGACTGTTAGGTAGGTCGTCAGGAAGGTACAGTTGCTTTTGTACTTAGATAGCGACTTGACCTTTAAACCTAGGAGACTTCTGATCAGGGGAAAGCTTCATGTTGGAACTTGTGAAGCCGGTTGATCAGAGTCAGAGGGAAAGCCCAGATCCTCTGACCATTGTTTCTTCTGATTCTGAACTCAAAGGGAAGTACATGGTCTTCAGAGTATCTTGCTTCTGGACATCAGAATTTCACTAATCAGCTTCTGGATCTTCAGAGTCTTCTACACCATCAGAATATCTGAGCCTTCAGTGTTTCTTGGTTATCAGACTTTCTGGATCTTCAGAACTTCTAGTGACTGAGTCCACATCAGAGTTTGTATAACTTCATAACTTCTGAAGCTTTTCCACTGTTCATACTGAACATGGTGAATGCGAAAGCGTTGCTTGGGACACTCTTTAAGCACAGTGCTTCTGATTTGTGTGAGATTGAGTTGAGGTCAGAGCCTGTAAATAGCACACTCAGAAAAACACGTTAGAGTACCACAATTGTTCATATCAAAAGGTTAACTTGTAATCATCAAAACATAGAGTTGTACTACTAGATCAAAACTTGATCTTACATAAGTTGCTTCCCAGAAATTGACAATTTCCAGAAGTGCTTTTTCTCTCTGTTCTATCTCCAGCATAATCAGCATCACAATAACCTGAAAGCTTATACTCTGATGTTTTCTTATACATCAAGCCAAGGTTAGTGGTGCCTTTCAGATATCTCAGGATCCTCTTAACAGCAGTTAAGTGGGTTTCCCTCGGATCTGATTGGAAACGTGCACATAAATGAACACTAAACAGAATATCTGGCCTAGATGCAGTTAAGTATAGAAGTGATCTTATCATACCACGATAAAACTTCTGACAAACTTTACCACTTGCATCTTCTTTCTCCGGGATGCATGTAAGATGCATTGGAGTCTTAGCAATTATAGATTCTGTAATGTTGAACTTCTTCAGAAGTTCTTTAGTGTACTTGCTCTGATGGATGTACGTTCCTTCTGGTGTTTGAACAACTTGTATACCTAGAAAGTACTTGAGTTCCCCCATCATACTCATTTCGAATTCAGCCTGCATCATCTCAGAAAATTCTTTGCATAGAGATTGATTAGCAGATCCAAATATAATATCATCAACATAAATTTGCACAATTAAAATATCATCTTTGTAAGTTTTGCAAAAGAGAGTTGTATCTACTTTACCCCTTACAAACTCATTCTCCAGAAGGAATGAGCTGAGTCTCTCATACCATGCTCTGGGAGCTTGCTTCAGACCATAGAGAGATTTCTTCAATTTGAAAACATGGTCAGGTTTCTTCTCATCTTCAAAACCTGGGGGTTGATGAACGTAGACTTCCTCTGATATGTAACCATTTAGGAAGACACTCTTAACATCCATCTGATGAAGAATTATGTTGTGATTTACTGAGAAAGAGATCAGCAGTCTGATTGCTTCTAGTCTTGCTACTGGAGCAAATGTTTCAGTATAGTCTATTCCTTCCTGCTAACTGTAGCCTTGAGCAACTAGCCTTGCCTTGTTTCTCACTACATCTCCTTTCTCTTTCAGCTTGTTTCTGAAAACCCATTTGGTTCCAATCACATAAACGCTTTGAGGTTTCTTCACTAAGCTCCAAACATCATTCTTGGAAAATTGATTCAGTTCTTCTTCCATAGCCAAAATCCAGTCCTTGTCCTGAAGAGCTTCATCAATGGACTTAGGTTCAATTAATGACACTAATCCTTTCAGACTAAGCAAGGTCTCTTCAAAGGGTCTGAAGGCTGATCTTGTTCTGACTGGTTCATCTTTGTTGCCCATAATCAATTCCTTAAGATGTGATGCAATGATTTTGCTCTTCTTCTGAGGTTGTGAATCAGAGGGACCAGCTTCTTCTTGATCATCTTCCTCTGGATCAGCTTCCTCTGGAGCTTTGCCTTTGTCAGAAACATTTATGCTTAAATCTGCAAACTTCTCAACTAGCTTTGACTGATCAGAGTCAAGCTTATCATCAAATCTAACATGAATAGATTCTTCAATTGTTTTAGCATCAGTATTATAAAATCTGAAACCTTTAGATCTATCAGAGTAACCAAGTAATAGACATTTAGAAGACTTAGCATCAAACTTATGAAATCTATCCTTAGTGTTAAGAACATAACAAACACAACCAAAATGATGAAAATAAGAAATGTTGGGTTTTATATTCTTCCACAATTCATAAGGAGTCTTATTCAGAATTGGTCTCACAGAGATTCCGTTCTGAATGTAACATGCTGTGTTTACTGCCTCTGCCCAAAAGTGCTTAGCCATGCCAGTTTCTTGGAGCATGGTTCTAGCCATCTCCTGAAGAGTTCTGTTCTTCCTCTCAACAACACCATTTTGTTGAGGAGTTCAGGGACAAGAGAAATCATGTGCAATTCCATAGGAATCAAACAGACTCTCAAACTTGTCATTCTCAAACTCTCCACCATGGTCACTTCTGACACGCACAATCCTACATGCCTTCTCGTTTTGCACTTGGGCTATGAAGGTAGAGAACACAGAATGAGACTCATCCTTGCGGGATAGAAATTTTACCCATGTTCAGCGGCTATAGTCGTCAACGATGACCATCCCATATCTCTTGCCACCTATAGACTCAGTTTTCACTAGTCCAAACATGTCGATATGTAGAAGTTCCAACGGCCTTGAGGTTGAGACAACATTCTTTGCCTTGAAAGAGACTTTTGTGAATTTTCCTTTCTGACATGCTTCACAAAGAGCGTCTGAAGAGAACTTCAGAGTGGGTAAGCCCCTGACAAGGTTTAGCTTATTCAGCTGAGAAATCTTTCTCATGCTGGCATGCCCTAACCGTCTATGCCATACCCACTGCTCCTCATTAACAGAAAGAAGGCACTTCACATTCTGAGATTCCAACTCAGACAATCTGATCTTATAAATGTTGTTCTTCCTCTTGCTGTTAAACAGAACAGAGCCATCGATCTGACTTACAGCTCTGCAAGACTTTTGATTGAAAATAACATCATAACCCTTGTCAGCTAATTGACTTATAGACAATAAGTTATGAGTTAAACCGTCTACCAATAAAACATTATCAATGCATGGACTACTATCTACACAAATAGTACCAGTACCAACAATTTTACAATTTACGTTGCCACCGAAGCAAACTTCGCCTCCAGGCTTAAGTTTTAGCTCTTGGAACATACGCCTTTTTCCCGTCATGTGACGCGAGCATCCACTGTCCAGATACCATGATTGGTGTTTCAGTGGAGCTATCAAGGATATCTGCAACATAGATAATCTTGTCCTTAGGTACCCACTTTCTGGGTCCTTTCTTGTTAGTTACCCCAGAGGTTCTTACCACCTTGGGTTTCTCAACATGATATTGTAAAGGAATTTTAGCATGATATTTAGACATGGAGAAGGTTCCCTTTTTGAGAGGGGGGTTAGCAACTTTAGTAGGTAATGGTTCAGGCAATATGGTACCAAAGGGTACAAAGCATTTATACAATGATTTAGCTTTAGGCATAGAAGGCTCATTTCTACTAGAACTGGAATAGTCAATGCCATGCATTCCATTTCTGCTTACGCCATAGATCATTGAAGCCATTAAGCTTCTATCTACGCTCTTAGCCAGGAATCTTTGAAAAGACTTTTCATACTTAGATTCATTTTTACAATCAGAGGCATATCAAGCAACTATTTCTTCTAACTTAGCAATCTGGTTCTTAAGCACAGAGTTAGAATTTACTAAAGCATGATTATCATTTTTCAACTCAGAAATAATTTTCTCATGTTCAGAAGGAGTCTTAGAAGCAGCAGAGAAATCATTTATCATTTTTCAACTTTTTATGCTTAGTCAATAAAGAGTTATACTTATCCATTATATCAGACAAAGCATGTTTTAGTTCAGAGGTTGAGAAAGAAGCGAATACCTCATTTTCATCGTCTGAGTTAGGATCTTCTTCTGATGCTGAGTCAGAGTTAGTTGCATCTTTTGACTCTGCTTCTTTGTCTTTGACAATAGCCATGAGTCCTTGAACTTCACCATCAGAGTCAACATCCTCTGACTCTGATTCGTCAAAAGTCACCATCAGACTTTTCTTGGTCTTGAAGTGCTTCTTTGGCTTCTTGTCCTTTTTCAACTTTGGACAGTCACTTTTATAGTGCCCTGATTCTTTGCACTCGAAACATGTGACTTCCTTGATTGAAGACTTCTTCTGGCCTGAGTATTCAGACTTTCCTTTGGCCTTTCCATTTCCAGAGCCTCTGTACTTGCTCTGCCTGTGCTTCCAGATGCGGTTGAGTCTCTTAGAGATTAGAGTCAGCTCATCTTCATCAGAATCTTCTGATGCTTCTTCAGATTCTTCTACTTCAGCTTGGAGAGCTTTTGACTTCTCAGATTTAGCTTTCTCAGATTTGGATTTAAAGGCTATAAATTTCTTCCTCATATCTTGCATCTCTGAGCGCTTCAGCTCATGACATTTCAGTATGCTGATGAGTTCTTCTAAGCTCATATGCTCAACATCTCTTATAAGCTCTATTGAAGTCACTAAAGGCATCCAGCTTTCAGGAAGACTTCTGATGACCCTTATGACATGATCTTTTGTAGTGTAGCTTTTGTTGAGAGGTCTTATTCCAGCTACAAGCAACTGAAATCTGGAAACCATGTCCTCAATGGACTCGTTAGGTTCCATGATGAAGGATTCATACTTTTGAATCAAGGACAACGCCTTTGATTCCTTCACTTTCTTGTTTCCTTCATGAGACATCTTATAGGATTCAAAGATGCCCTTGGCAAACTCACGATCTGTAATCTTCTGGTACTCTTCATAGGAAATATCACTTAGAAGAATAGCTCTTGCTTTGTGGTGCTGTGAGTAAAGCTTCTTTTGCTCGGCAGTCATCTCTGACCTGGAAATCTTCTTGCCATCTGCATCAACTGGACGCTCATAGCCATCCACAATGATATCCCAGAGATCTGCATCGAAGCCCAGAAAGAAACTTTCAATTCTATCTTTCCAATATTCGAACCTTTGACCGTCGAACATGGGAGGCTTTGCATTGTATCCATCTTTCTGTGTTTCACTGGTGGTAGCCATTTGTTTTTCACACCGGCCCGGATCACTGAACACTGTTAGGTGTGGTAATCAGAACTTGCGCTCTGATACCAATTGAAGGTATGAAAAACGGTAGAAAGGGGGGCGTTTGAATAACGTTTTCAGAATAAAACTTCCACCTTAAGATTTTACCAAATCTTTCGAGACACAAGAGGTGCTTAAGATAAGAGATAGAAAAGCACAAAAGGATTTTATCCTGGTTCACTTGATGAATCACTCAAGCTAATCCAGTTTACCCGTTAAGGTGATTTCTTCCTTCTTAGAATGAAGGTAATCCACTAATCAGATAATTGTTACAACTGCACTTAAAACCTACAAGTGACTAACAATACACTGACTTAGCTCACACTAAGATTCACTCTCTTAGTCTTCTCTTGGATCCGATCAACCTTGATCTCCTAAAGGTAACTAAACAACTGTTTAAGAAACCTTGTTTACAAAGAGATTGTTTCTAAAAAGCTTGTAGTAAACACAATGAATTCAATGAAGAAAGAATGCTTAGAAGGTTTGAATATAGCTTGCGCTTGTGTAATTCTTCTAGCCACATCTTTCAATCTTCAGCCTCTATTTATACTCCGAGGATTAGGGTTTGAACGTTGCATGAGAATGCTACCGTTGGAGGGCAGTTCTGGAATTTCCAGCTTCTGCTGTGGCTGAGAATGTTAGGTTAGGTCGTCAGGATAGTACAATTGCTTTTGTACTTTGGATAGTGACTTGACCTTTAACCTCGTTTGACTTCTGATCAGAGGAGCGCTTCGTGTTGGAACTTGTGAAGCTTGTTGATCAGAGTCAGAGGGAAGCATGGATCCTCTGACCGTTGTACCTTCTGATTCTCAACTCAGAGGATCAGTGCTTGGTCTTCAGAGCCAGTTGCTTCTGGACTTCAGAGTCTTCACTCTTCAGCTTCTGGATCTTCAGAGTCTTCTACACCATCAGAACTTCTGAGCCTTCAGAATGTCTGGGTTGTCAGAACGTCTGGATCATCAGAACTTCAAGTGAGCTGAGTCCTTACCAGAGCTTGATTTACTTTAGATTTTCTGAAGCTTTTCTACTGTTCAGACTGAACATAGAGATTGCGAAAGCGTTGCTAGGGTCACTATTTTAGCAGAGTGCTTCTGATTTGTGTGAGATTGTGTCAAGGTCAGAGCCTGTTAAGAGCACACTCAGAAAACACGTTAGAGTACCATAATTGTTCATACTAAAAGGTTAACTTGTAATCATCAAAACATAGAGTTGTACTACTAGATCAAAACTTGATCTTACAGGCCGCACGTCAAAGAGTCCACAAAAGCACTTCTGGAAAGAATCTTCAAGGAATCAAATCTTACCATAATAAAATAACAGAACCAAGTAAATTGAAATTCAAACTTTGAGATAGACTTGGTTCACACGTTATCAATCTTGTTACTTCAGCCAAGATTAAAACAAACACGCCTTCAGAAGATAAAACGCACAACATAGGATAAATCTTCTGAATCCCCTTACAGTCAGCAGCCCAACAAACAACTTGATTTCAGCGATTGAACCACCAACATACGTAAACACATCAAGTTGCTCCAGATGTTGGAACATATGGTTGCACATCATGTTTTAAGCAAAATGCAGCCAATCAAAAGAACTACACTATGCTTTAAACTAGGAAGAGAGAAAGGGTTGGGGTTTGTTGGTCTGAAAATTGCATGCTTAAAGCCTCAAACAATTGTTTTAGATGACAAGGAATTGTATTTATCATTTTATTTGAGAGTATTATCTATGCGAGGCAACAAAGGTAGTTGTTTAGATTAGAGAATCAAGGAGAGACTCAGTTTTTCACATGATTAGAATAGGTTTTCTTAAATCGATTAGTCAAGCAAGAACCCAAGGCATTTCCATATCTGATTTCTACAATTCATCATTGCTGCTTTGACGTTTTATTGCATTAAACAACAAATCTCAAAATATGGTTTATATTGCTTTTGTTCTTCAAACCTAAAACCGAATTTTTCACTCACAATCCCTGTGGTTCGATATATTACAATCGTGTGAAATCTGTGTTACTTGCGGATTAGCTAACAAGTTTTTGGCGCCGTTGTCGGGGATTGTTTGTGATTTCTAATTTAAGTTTTAAGTTTGAAGTTTTTACTTTGTTTGGAGCTTTGAATTGGTGTTACTAAACATTCTTTATTCCATTGTTACAGTTTATGCAAGGTAGGATCGATCTGTATCCATTGCTAATTGATGTGGAGCCTGGATGCACTCTTCGTCGTCTAGCACAGAAAAGACTTGATGCGCTTGTTGCCATGGGTGAACGCATGACGAAGGAGTAGATTTAAGCCCATATTGAAGCAAGAGTTCGAGAGGGAATTTCCCAAAGGTTTCAAGAATGGGAGGCCGAAGATAAGTATCGGTCTCTACGGGACCTCACCTCGGCATCTTGGACCTATGACTATTCCGGAAGCATAGTTTCTCCCAACGAAGTGGGGAAATTTGAGCTGAGGCCAGCATTTATCAATTTGGTGAGCCAAAACCAATATGGTGGAGGTGCTCTTGAGGACCCGCACGCTCACATGGAGCGGTTCATCCGGAATTGCAACACGTATAGGGTGATCAATGTTCTCAGCGACACAATTCGGTTGAGCCTATTTCCATTCTCATTGAGGGATGCAGCAGAGGAGTGGCTTAATTCACAGCCTCAAGGTAGCGTTACCACTTGGGATGATCTAGCTGAAAAGTTCACTACAAGGTTCTTCCCAAGGTCCCTCTTGAGAAAGTTGAGAAATGACATCATGATCTTCTCTCAATCTGAAGCGGAAAATCTCTATGAAGCTTGGAAGCGGTTCAAGAAGCTATTGAGGAAGTGTCTGCAACACAACCTAACCCAAGAAGAACAAGTAGCAAGGTTCTATGATTGTCTATTGTATTCTGCAAAATCCACTTTGGATGCAGCAGCTAATGGTGAGTTTGATGCTCTTCTTCCTCAAGCCGGTCAGGAGTTGATTGAGAAAATGGAAATAAGGGCCATGAATTCCAATACTGATCGCCAATCCCGAAGAGGTCTATTTGAGGTTGAAGTTTTTGATCAACTTTTGTCCTTTAACAAGCAACTCTCCAAACAAATGGCGGACATGCAAAAACAGATGAAGGAGACCAAGGTAGTTGGTGCGAGAGTTGTCATGTTGGAGTGTGTGACTTGTGGTGGGCCTCATGATAGTGAAAGTTTCACCGAGACCAGCTTAGAGGAGGAAATCAAAGTTCTGGGTCAAGCAAGAAATGATCCGTTTTCCAACACGTATAATCCGGGATAGAGAAACCACTCCAATTTCTCTTGGAGGGAGAAAGGCAATAGTGGACATGTGATAATTTTCAAAGGCAAAACTCAACCAAAGGTTCCAAGGCCAAGGCTCTAGGTGTCCTCAACTAGGCCAAGGGCAAGGCGGCGACGGTGGTGCCAAAAATGGCTTGGAGGATTTGGTGGAGAGCTTCATCAACTGTTTAGAGAATAATTTCAAGAATGAAGAGGCTACTATATAGAACTTGGAGAACCAATTTGGCCAGCTGGCCAAGCAAGTAGCAGAGACCTCCAGGTAAGTTTACCTCTAACACTATTCCTAATCCTAAGCAAGAAAATACTTCTGCAATTACCACGAGAAGTGTTAGATTTTTGAGTGAGGTTTATAAGAGAGTTTGGGGAGAAAAAAGTGACGAAATTGTGGAGGAGGAAGTGAGTGGTGATAGGAATTTATAGGGTATTCTTACCTTTATTTTCCTATCTTTTTCCTAGGTTTTATTATCTTCTTAGTTGTTTTAATAGAGTCTTTAGTTGCAATTAGTACTTTTAGTATTTTAGAGTCATCATTTGAATATTATTCCTTTTTGAGTCTTTTATTGCATTTTAGTCCATAGTAATTGAATCTTTTTGCATTTAAGTCCTTGGTCTAGATTGTTAGAGGAATTAGGGGCATTGTTGGAAGGAACCTTGTAACTTATAATCTAAACTTTCATGACATTATAAGATATTAGGAGGTTTTAAGTTACAAAGAATGACTTGATGTGTGTTTAATGTGCAGCCCTTGAGGTAAGGTCCTTTGATGGTGATTCTCTTATCAAGAGAATCCTATGTATGAAGAATAACAAAGGGTTGATGAAGCATAAAGGCTAGTAGGTTTCATACGTGAGCAATGAAGTCCAAAAGAGCTGTTGGAAAGGAGTTGCAAAGGTCATGAAGGCCCTTAAGTGCATTAATGACTAGAACTTGAGCTGATGTAAGTTTAGAGCTGTGTATTGCGGGGAATTTATCTCATATAACAGGTATTTTCTTGAAGATTCGACCAATCAGATTGAAGATCTATGTGTTTTGAATAACATATCGAAATTTCAGCTCAATCCAACAGTTAACGAAGCCACACAGGCCATTTTACGAAAGAAGGTTGGAGCTGTCAACGTATGCACGCATGTGCGTGCCCCAGGATTCACGCACATGAGTGGAAGGCCAGAAACTTGGCATTTTGAGGGCAAGGCACGCATGTGCGGGCACTATGCCTGCACGCACAAGTGTGGGGTCAGTTTTTTGCTATAAATACCTCACTTTGTAATCATAGTTGATATCTTAGCATACTAGATCATTTCTTAGTATCTTAGTTTTTTTGAAGTTTAAGCTTGTTCAAGGAGTTAGGAGCCCTTCCAAAGTTCCTCCTCAGGTTAGAAACATGTTACCTTAGCCAAGCTTGGCTAAGTTTCTTTTAGCATTTGGGATGTGGATCCTTTACTTGTTATTGTTTTAACTTTCTGGATCTTCTTATGGAATAAAGTAGTTTTATTTCTATGAGTCTACCCTACTATGATAATATGAACTTGAGTCGACGTAAGTTATTTTGCCTTTCTTTTTAAAAATTGTCATTTGGTTTAGAAATGGGGAACTAGGAGTCCGATTATTAGAGCAGTTACGCCTTAGGAATAAGGGGAACGACTAGTAGTTGATGCCCTGAACATGAAATGAACTTAATCTTCAATTAGACTGCTCATAGGTGAATGAATCAGTGAAGTCTGTTGAAAGCTCTTTTTGAACTCGAGGAATCGACATTTAGAGACTTAGGCTAGATCAACAATAGAAAACATATAAACTATCTTTTATTTCATAAGCATTCAGACTCTATAAGGCATCACTTGTTTTGGTGAAACTAACCCAAATGCTAAGTTTTCAAACATTGTTTCTACCTCTTACTTCAGATTGCTAATTTCACAACCAACCACTCAAATTATTATTTATCTTTTTACTCTTACTTCTGATTTAAGCAACCATTGCTCTTGTAAATCGACTCTTCCCCAATCTCTGTGGTTCGAAAATCTTTTATATTACTTCGAGCATTCTGTACACTTGTAGGACGCGTATCAGTGAGCCTGTGAAAACAAGAGTGGTGAGTGTTTCTTCTCCTAAACTTAGCAAAGTTCCATTTCCCAAAGTTGTGGTTAAAAAGAATTTGGAAAAACAATTCTTAAAGTTTTTGAATGTTTTCATAAAGTTGCAAATCAATATACCTTTTTCTGAAGCTTTGGAGCAAATGCCAATTTATGCTAAGTTCATGAAGGATATCTTGAGTAAAAGGAGGAAGTTGAGGGAGATTGATGAGACCATTATGATGACTGAAGAGTGTACTACGATTTTTGCAAAAGAAAATGCCAAGGAAGAGGAGAGATCCTAGGAGTTTTAATATCCCAGTGGAGATTGAGGGGTTGTCGGAGGTTGAGGCTCTGTGTGACCCAGGAGCGAGCATCAACTTGATGCCACTTAGTATGTTCCAGAGGCGAAATCTAGGTGATGTTAGCACAACAATGATCTTTTGCAAATGGCGGATAGATCCCTAAAAACACCTTATGGGATCGTTGAGGATGTGATGGTAAAGGTGGATAAGTTTGTGTTTCCGGTGGACTTTGTGGTGCTGGACATGGAAGAGGACTCTCAAATTTCTCTCATTCTAGGCAGACCTTTCTTAGCCCCTAGTAGGGCTAAGATTGATGTTGATAAGGGTCAGCTTATTCTCAGAGTTGGTAAGGACAAGGTAAGTTTTTCGGTTTTCAATTCTTTGATTCAACCTAACCTTGACAATGATTTTGTTTGTGATGTTATCAAGAGCTTTTCCATGTCTTCAAAGAAGACCCTCCCCAAAGGAAATGAACAAGAGTATATGCCACGGTTCAAAAATTGTGGACACATGATAACCACAGCTGAAAAAAACCGTGGAATCTACGGTGTATACCACGGTTCCACAATTGTGGACTGTTCATGGCTACAGCTTTCCAACCGCGACAACCTAAACCTACAAATATTACCGTGGCATAAAAATCTTCATCTTAATTAATTAATTAAACTGGGCCTAACACTAAAAAAGTTCCTTCCGCCAAAATTTCGTGAATCCCGCGCGTGTGTTTAGAGTGTTGGCACAACTAGGATTGATTTTCATTAAAAAAACATAAAAAATCATATACTGTATAGCTCAAGGGGCCAGCAACCATCGTTTGCTTCTCTGCAACCCTAGCGCCGCCGTCACCCACAACAACGCCTCCAATTTCCACCTTCACGGCGCTGCCCTTCATTGTCCAGGCGTTGTCTATCGTGTGCAGGGTTCCTCCCGCCCTCTGTTCTCCGTCCTTGCATTTCTCGGGCTCCATCGTCCTCTCTGCGCTCCAGTTCTCCTTCAACCCAATCGAAACCTTCGCCGATCGCGCCCTTCAACCTGAAAATTGTGTCATTCATCACGCCGTTTGGGAGTCCTGCAACCTTGTTTTGCGCCCATATTGTGGGTGTTTTCGAGTCATGCTTCAGCGTTTGCTCTACAACACGTTTTGCCCAATTTGCGAGTGTTCGCAGGATTCTGTTTAACGCTTTCCAAATTTTCTCTTCGCATTGCACAGCAGGTGTTCGACGAAATCCCCCAAAAAGACAAGCAGAGCAACATTAGTATATTGGGCCCTCTTTTTTCTCATAGGTGCAGCCCTCTCTTTTTTTCTCATGTTGATTAACCTGCGTTTGGGTTCTAATGTCTTTGTTTGCTCTCTAACATGTTCATAGAATTTTGCTGCATGAGAATATGTTCATAAATTTTGTAGCATGAGGATCTACAGCATTGTCTCATTCTATTGCAAAATCTGGTATTTTCTATTAAGGGAAAATAAACTGTCTTGTGAGGATAAGCCAATGATCTAGTCAATTTGAAGCTGCTGTAAAAACTGGTACTGGCTATATGAAAATATTGCTGCTGATCCTTTTATTTTTTTTGGCCATGAACTGACATTGTTGCATTCTTGTTTGGATTGCCAGTTCTTTTCTGAAATTTAATCTTCTAGTCAGTTCATGGAAACGGTGCATTGTCAATTTTGCTGCTATATTTGCACCATAGAGAAGCTATATGTTATATTAGTATTGTCAGGAACAAGTGGATATCTGCCTTAACAAAGAAAAAGGATAAATAAGGATTAGTAAATATGCTTCTAAACTATTCCTTCCTAATGAATAAAATAGACTTTGGGTTGGTGTTTTGATGATAAATGTGATGGTGGGGTTTAAATGATTTTTCAGTGTTGGGGTTTAATTGTTATTTTATTTTTGTTTCCCTATTTTTAAGTTGAGGGCTTGTTCGTTTTAACTAAATTTTTGTCTTGTGAGGATAAGCCAATTCAGAACACAAATGAATCCAAGACGTTTAAGTCTTTGTTTGGGAAGGAAAAATCTGGTCGAGTTCGCTGCTATGGAAGAACGTTAACACCATCCACGATGAAAAACAATGAAGAAATTTCTGCTATTAAGAAGCAACATAAAGATGAAATGACTGGTATGAAGAGGCAGATGGATGGATTAACATTACTTGTAAGGAACATGCTGAAGTTACAACACCCAAATTTAGATGAAGAAGAGATCTCTAATATGATGGAAGCTGCTCTAGGCAATGAAAATAGTGTAGCTCCGCATTTGTCTGCATCGATCTATGTTCCCCCTCACGAAAAGGTATACTTGTTTAATTTTCTAAAATTTGTGGTACGTTGTGGGAAAATTTGCACCAAAAAGGGGGTGTTTAATGTACTTTCATTCATCTGCATCGACCCTGCTGTTTTTGCTCTCTATGCTTGGCTACCTTGTGGCTCTCTTTAGTAGATCAGGTTTGTGTTGATTAGTGTTACATGATGTTGGTTGGTTCAAGTATGTTATGTTGTCGCTGTCCTCTTTTTTACTGTTTCTCTGGCCTTACCTTAAGCACTCGGTGCGGTTTGCTGGTTTTTCCCTGCTTTTGTTGCTGCCCGAAGCTTATTTACTCACCTTGGGTTGTCTCATCATGTTGCAAGGGCTGCCTATCTAGCTATTTCTTTAATTTTGTATTTGTGTTCTTTGCCTTTGTGCTTTTTTTGACTAATTTGTTGTTTTTCTCCATTGGTTGGTTGCTATATTCTTCACTAATATGAAATGATTATCTGGATTGTCTATTTCACTAATTTATGTGTATTGTGTTTCATTTTAGCAGAATGGGGAGAATGATGATTTTCAAGAAGAAGGAGATGGAGATGGAGATGGAGATGGAGATGGAGAAGGAGAAGGAGAAGGAGAAAAAGAATATTGATTGCTTTTGGAATTTATAGTATTTTCTTATTTTGAAAGGTTGTTTGGAACTTAGTATGACATGTTGAGATTTTATTTTGTTGATGCTTATGTTGATTTTAACATTGGCACGAATTGACTAGAAGCTGTCAAGTTGAACATGATTAGACATGCCATTTTTTTTGGTAGTACCTTTATTTTTGGCTCTTTGTGTTCTAAATACAATATTTGTGTTAATTAAGATTTGGTCTTAGTTTCATGCGATTCAGTTTTTTGTAACGACTCTATCTCTTGATATTGGTTGAACTAATCTTGTGCTTCTTTTAAATGAATCAACTTATGAAAGAAAAGTTGATTGTAATTATTTTAGTTGATGAGTACATTTGTTATTGTTATAATACTTTAATAAATTAGGTTATTAAAATATTATGGAAGCAAACCAGATGGTTCCCAAAATGTGGTTTTAAGCTTCCACAACAACCGTGGCTAAAGCTATTGGCCACGGTTACAAACAAGTGGAGTAAATATTACCGTGGCTCTAGAGTTAATGTACAACCGTGGCAGAAATATATAGGCCGCGGTTACGAATTGGTGGTGAGAAAATAACCGTGGCATTAGAGTAATGTGTAAACCGTGGCTAAATGTCTAAAGCTACGGTTTAAGACACGCGGTACTACATAAACCGCGGCCTTACGTATTTTAATTAACCGTGGCTTATACTTGTCAAAACCGTGGCAGTTGAACTTGGCCACGGCCACATAACCCACGACAAGGAAACCGTGGCAAAACCGTGGCGTAAGCTTTTTGCCACGGTTTTTTCACATTGCCCCGCGGTTTTCCGTCCGCGGTTGAAGGCAAAAAATGCTGTAGTGATTGATGTTGATAAGGGTCAGCTTATTCTCAGAGTTGGTAAGGACAAGGTAAGTTTTTCGGTTTTCAATTCTTTGATTCAACCTAACCTTGACAATGATTTTGTTTGTGATGTTATCAAGAGCTTTTCCATGTCTTCAAAGAAGACCCTCCCCAAAGGAAATGAACAAGATGTTGAGCTCAGCCAAGCTCTCATCAAGCTTGTTGGTGAGAGCAAGTATAGGGGGTCTAAAGATGAAAATTTCCATGCCCACATTGTCCGATTCACTCCAGCTAGTCACTTGGTAAAAATGGAAGGTGTGACTAGTGATGACTTTAAGATCAAGCTTTTCCCTTATTTCTTTGAGGGGGAAGCGAAGTCTTGGTTTGATGTTCAAGTTGATATTGTCTCTTTGGAGGATTTGTTCCAAAGGTTTTGTGCAAGGTTCCTACCTTGCTCATGTGGTAAGAAGTGTGCAGGTAGTTGGTCTGAAAATTGCACGCTTAAAGCCTCAAACAATTGTTTAAGTTGGTAAGGAATTGTGCATATCCTTTGATTTGAGAGTATTATCTATGTGAGACATCGATAGGTAGTTGTTTAGATTAGAGCACCAAGGAGAGACTCAGTTTTTCACATGGTTAGAATAGGTTTTCTTAAATACCTTAGTCAAGTCAGAACCCAAGGCATTTCCATATCTGATTTCTACAATTCATCATTGCTACCTCGACGTTTTATTGCAGCAAACAACAAATCTCAAAATATGGTTTTTATTGCTTTTGTTCTTCAAACCTAAAACTGATTTTTTCACTCACAATCCTTGTGGTTCAATATAATAAAACCGGGCGAAATATGTTCACTTGCTAATTAACTAACAAATATCAATAGCCTTACATTGATTTCTTTATAAGATTGCACATGTAAGTAGAAATTGAGTATAACTTGGATTCATTGAGCAGGGAGAAAAGGTGCAGGAAGATGATATCTTTCACCAAAAAAGATAAAAATTAAAAAGTTATTTTGGATTGCATCAAGGACAGGTAGAATGAAGTGAGCACGGGGTTGGAAAAAGAATTTGAAGGATTAGAATCAAGATGAAAATGAAGAACTGGTTTCCAATAGCACGAAACCTGAAGTAGAGGAAAGTGCACCAGAATTGGTTCCATATATGACTAGAGAGTAGAGCACACCATAACAGCTTGTTGGAATATTAACTTTATATCTATGTTATTTCTTGTAATGCACTAATAATGCAATGTCTCAAATTCCATTGTAATTTTCATTTTGACGATGTAATTATGAAATTAACATTTTATTGTAATTCTCAAGTCACTTGTTGTAGAAATTTAATTCATTATTTGGACTTCGTATACCTTATGACTCTACTTAAGTATCGACATTATATTGACGAAAAATAGAATGTGATAAAAGTAATATAAAAAAACATTAATAGAACTCATAACTGAACATCTCTGCCATTGTTTATTGAAATGTATAACCAGTAAAAGATAGTTGATATTGTAAAATAAGGAAGCAAAATATACTAAATGTGAGGTATGAGCCTATCCCCCACTCATTAAATACATATTACAAAATGGAAAAGCAATAATGGTTTAAAAGAAGCCCATCAAGTGTCGCGGGTTTTCGCTCCTTATTGGTGACTTGTAAGTCACCTAGTAGCATCATAAATAAAACTTGAAGGTCTAAAAAAGACCAACTTGTATGCTCAATATCTCTAACGTCCCTCTGTCACCTTATCAAAGCATAAGAGCAAACAAGGAAAAATTACTTAGTTAGTCAATGATAATATTTAATAACTATATAAACTTAAAGAAAATAAAGCATTGCTTCAAACTTACTTATTAGGAGATTCAGAAGGCAAATGTTCAATATTTTTCTTTTTATTTGGACAATTTCGCGAGTCATGATTAGTTCCACCACAATTTGGAAAACGACAATGGCGAAGCCTCTTTGCAACTTCAACTCCTCCTTTTTTCCTTGATTCTTCTGGGTGAACTTTTATAATGGGCTTTAGATAGGCTAATATCTGCTGGAACCCTTGATTCATATAACTTGTTGCTTCAGCAATTTCAACAGAAATAGAATCTCTTAGAACCATTTGTTCCCGTTGAATTTGTTGAATAGCGTGCTCAAGTCTCTCAATCTTGATTTCCTCAAAGACATGCTCCACCACTTCATCTAAGATAACTACTTCTGGAGCATTAGTAGGATCACAGAAGTCTAGAAGGGGGGAGTTCACATAAAACTCAGCAGGAACATGTATAGTTTCAATTGGAGATGGGTTAAGATCAATGATTTCAGGTGTTGCGACACTTGGTTGATAAGGGACAAGTTCCCTATGGAGATTCAACTCATCATCTGGTAAAATAAAAACACAATATTAATTAAGACTCTTATATCAGAACCAAAATACGGATTAAGTTTAAAATTATCTCATCTAAAATAAAAAGAAGTATATGTGTCGATAATTATATTTATTTAAAATAAAATATTATTGATCATCCTAACAAGTAATCTTTATTGACTTTCTGGGTGCCAAAATTACATTAATCTTTCGAGTCTCGGATTTTAAAAACTTAATTTATACATAATTGAATGATAGAAAATAATATTTCTTAATGTTGAATAAATTTTTAAAATATAAAGCCAATTGTCTATAAATATCATGAACAAATAGTTCTTTTAGTGATAACATTGAAACTTTAATTTACCTTCTGGTTGTTGTTGTTTACCATTAAAGATGTGACATCTATAATAATAAGAATCAGCAAGAAACATTTCAACAATGGTCGTCTCTGCTTCTCTTCTTTTCTTACCTGACAAAGTTTTCTCAACCTTGCGATCACCTATTTTCTGAAAGGTTATTAATAAACATTAAAATATAATATTGAATGGTAAAAAAATAAATATTAAACATGTACATTGCTAAACATTCATAAGCTTACTTTAAAACCTTCTGCAGTGTTTTTCTTCTGTTTTCCTTTTCCTTTGCACCCATGGATTTCATATCTCTCAATTTCTTTCAATGACCGACACTTAATTCTTTCATTTGTTTTAAGGTAATAGTACTACAAAAAAAAAATGATTGAATGACTAGTGCATGGAGAAATCAACATAGTAAGATAAGTTGAGTGTTAAATAAAAACATGAAGAAAAGTAGATGTTGATATTCTTGCATCCTTCTTAGTTCAAGGGAAAATAATCCTAGAAATAAAATATCAAAATAAATGATAAGAAAATTGATTATTATATTTAAAAGGCACACAACTAATATTAGAAGCATTTCTAATTTTTTCTTTCATTATTAAAACATAAAATTGAAATTCTTCATATATAATATAACGTGATATAAACAGCTATAAAGATTTCTTTTTTCATATGTATGCATAATAAATCCAAAATCATTATGGATCAATATACTTTACTGCAAATGTAAAAACAACTCAATTGTTCTATATATGTACCAGTATTTTTTTACTTATTTGTTAACACAATCCACTTGAGAAAAAATAAATTTTTCCATATATTTCATTCACTCATATAATATACCTAAAAATTTATTCTAACACAAACTTATGGTTACATAGGCAAATGATTTATATGGAAGCTTGTGGGATGAGCAGGAAATGCCTAATAATAGGCTTTTTGTTGTATTAATCAGAATTCAAATGATTATCAAATGATCATTTCAATTTTCAAACCACATACCTTGTCCACTGTTTCTCCGTCTCTTCGAGTTATTGGTCTACAATACCAATTGGCCCTCCATTTTTCTTGTTCAGGTCGAGTCCTTTTTCTTGACTTTGAAATCGACTTTCCTCTTCGACTACCATTCTAAATCCATAATATGACTCAAATAATCACATGAATTATATATGAGAAAACAAAAATTCAATGAAATATCAACTAGATTTTAAGAGGAAACACATGATTAGATGTTATTAAAGTTTAATTATTATTGGAACCTTTATACTCTAGAAATATTCTCATATATCTTCTTGTTTACGGTATTCATGAAAGATTTAGGAGTTAATACCTCATCTCTTGGAGTACTAGTTTCTGGTACATGAACCAATGTTCCTTCTATTGGTATTGTGCTAGACTCGTCCGGAAATTTGTATGCGATTGGATCGGCATCAATCGCCTCATCTGATTGTATTGGCGTTGAAGGATTTGTTTCATAAAGTTTCTCCAGCTAAACATAACATACATGAGAAAATATATTATCTATGTAGAATTTATAAAAATGAAGAAAAGATATCAATGCTAAAGTATGGTTAATATTGGAACTTTGATAATCTAGAAATGTCCATACATACCTTCTCGTTTATGGCATTCATGTTATAATGATGAATCAATGCATCATCTTTTGGAGTACTAGTTTCTGGTACTTCAACCAGAAAAATTTCTTTTGGTTCAAAAATCTCTTTGGTTGTTATCTTGCTTGGTTCATCAGGATACATGTAAGATATTGGATCTACATCAATTGCATCGTCTGCCTGTGTTGGCAATAAATGATTCATTTCGGAAAGTTCCCCAAGCAAAACATAATATACATGAGAAAATATATTATTTATGTGAAGTATATAAAGATGAAAAAAACATATCAGTGAAAAATCTACAATAATTCAAGAGGGAAACTTGATTAGACCCAATCAAGGTTTTGAATAAAATATTGTAACTTTGATAGCAAATAATTTTTCGTACATACATTCTCTTTATTTGGTATTACTTTTAGGTTCATCAATCAATTCCTTATCTTTTAGGGTACTAGTCTCAGACCTATTAGTGGATATTCTCTCTTTTCATGTATTAATGTTTAGTACGTAATCAAATACATTATTTTTTGATTAACTTATTCGAATTTCAAGAGTCAATGCTTTCTCTATAATTATAATACAAGCTAATGGAACAACAATAACTTCGTGTGGTTTGTGTGTGTATGTGTTAGCATTAAAAAAAAAATTTGGAAACTTCTTCAAGATGAACATATATTACTTATTGAAAAAATGTTAAAAAAATGAATTGCAAAATTCAATGTAGATTTATCAAGTGTAATACACATAAATATTTTTAAATGACAAGTCAAATGAGTGATTCAAATCAATACACAAAAAACATATATTTTTCAGTAATGTTAGAAATAAAATGGAACATAACATAAATTCCAAAGTTGATCCTGCATAAATTTCATCAAGGCCAATTTATGTTAATCCAACTAAAAACTTCTTTAGAATAATTCTTACACCATTAGTCTCAAGATAAAGTTAATTACTTTTGCAAAAATGATAGAACCATATTATTCTGAAGGATAAAGATGAAAAGAACATATTAATCAATTTTTTTAATTAATATTGGAAACTTGACAATTTAGAAATGTTCATACATACTTTTTCATTTCGAGTATTCATGTTAGATTCATAAATCAATACCTCATCTTTTGGAGTACTATTTTTTGGTACATCAACCAATATCTTATCCATGGTTTCATAAGGAAACATGTACGATATTGGATCTACATCAATTGCATCTTCTGACTGTGTTGGCATTAAAGGATTCATTTTGGAAAGTTCCCCACTCTAAACATAATATACATGAGAAAATATATTATTTATGTGAAGTATATAAGATGAAAAACCATATCAATGAAAAATCTACAACAGTTCTAGAGGGAAACATGATTAGATCTAAAAAGGTTTTGAAAAGAAAAATAAGTTTGATAATATATAATTGTTCATACATACATTCTCTGTTTCTGCAATTATTGTCAAGCTCATCAATCAATTCCTTATCTTTTAGGGTATTAGTCTCGGACTTATTAGTCGACATTCTCCTTTTTCATGTAGTAATCGTTGGTCTGTAATCAAATACCTTATCTTTTGATGAATTTATTATAATTTCAATAGGCAGTGCCTTCTCTATAGTTATAATGTTAGGTTCAGTCAATTACAAGGTAATAGATCTGCAATCACTTCATGTGGTGTGTGTTTGTGTTGGCATTAAAGAATTTTTTTGGGAAACTTCTTCAAGATTAACATGACATAAATGAGAAAATAGATTACTTATTGAAAAAATAATGTAAAGAAAATGAATTGCAAAATCTAACTTACGTTTAATCAAGTGTAATACATAAATAATTTAAATGACTAGTCAAATGGTGATTTAAATCGATCCATAGAAATTTTTATTTTTAGTTATGTTAGAAATAAATTGGAACATAATATAAATTTCAAAGTATAGTAACTAAATATTTTTAAATCTACAGTTCAAATCTACTTTGGGCATTCATAACAGTAGATTTTAGAACTGTAAACTTAGAAGTGTAGTAAATGAATATTTTTAAATGGAAAGTCGTTACGAGATTCAAGTCGATGCGTAGAAAATATATATAGAGTTAACGTTATAATTAGAAAGAGGAATAGTATAGAGAAGTTTCAGTAATAAGGGGGGTTGGTTTATGTGGTGTGGTGTGCTTTGTTGAAAGGGGTCAGGGCATTGAATGTCAGGTCATGTGTGTGTTGTGAGCTATGTTGGTACTGCTATGGGTTATTGTTAGTGTTTGTAGTTCTGTGTTACGTTTTTATTGGCTTCATGTTTTTGGGTTTGTTGTTATCTGCTGGGGGGTGGGGTTTAAACAAGACTTTACTGGTGAGAGGATGGTGTGATGTTTGGTCATTACTTGTGCAAGGTATTAGCTAGTAATGGTGTGTGTGGTGTGCTTGATGCGTGTGCTGGTTTTTTATTGTTTTTTTAATTTTCATATGTTTGATTCCTTGTCAACGGAAGGATGGTCTTCGTGCGATGTGTTGGTGCTGATTTTCGAAGGTTTCATTCATGGATTTTGTTGTCGTTACATATTGGATGGCACGGAGCAATGGGAAAGGTTATGTAGGAAAAGGTGTTGATCAGATAAAAAGGCAGGGTGGTAATGTTAGTGTGTTGCATTCTTTGTACTGATGAAGGAATGCTTCTTTGTGGCTAGTGATTTGCTTGGTGCTTTGCCTTGGCTGCAGTGTTAGGATATGGCATTTTGGGTTACTATCTGGGTTGTATTGCTATGATTCTATGGTAGATGTATTGGAATTTCTGGAGGTTTAAATGTTTTAAAGCACTTGGTGAATGTGATACTTTTTTTCCTTTACTAGGTTTTTATCCCAATGTGATTTTCCTAGTAAGGTTTCAATGGGACTCATTCCTCAGTGTGGTTCCCCCTTTCTTATCTCTATCATGAGAGGGTTATTCTCATGGACCTTTTATCATCCAATAAATTAAAATAAGTCATTTCTAAACAAAAATAATAATTTTCATTTTAGTAAGTCTTGCCCCTCCCTCCAAAACAAAAACAAAAAATTAATGAAGCTCTACCACTAACACAAATCATGCAACAATGAAAAAAATAAAATCATAAAGCGCAAAAGTTATTCTAAGACTAAGAAACAAAATTACAATAGGAAGGCTTACCCATTCACTTTCAATCAATGGTGATGTAAAAAACTCTTCTGGCTTTGCAGACGAATCTTCTTCCTTCTTTTGAATGGAGAGCAAATCATCCATGGTTTCCTTAGCTTCGATGAACACCAGTGCGGATGAATCTGGATCCATTTCTTAAGTCAATTATAAGCTTTTGATCAAAATAAATTAAAAATCCTTAATTTAGAAAAGTATAAGCACCTTATTCACACAAACACAGAGCGTGGGGTCCCTAAACAACACTAGTTTAGAAAATCAACTAAAAGGTGAAGATAAGTAATTTTGTAAATTTGTTCATTTAACTAATAAAAGACTTATTCTTATTCAAAATGTTTTTACAAGCAAGTATTTCATTTCACACATATATAAGTGAGAAAACATTAACTAAGAAAATGTCCTTAGTAAGTTATCCACATCGAAAAATTAAGAATAAATAAACATAAACAATCACATAGTTATAACATCAAAGAGGTTAAATGGAAATGAACAATCAAGAAAAAAATAGAATGCTATACAAAACATCTACCCCTCATTAACTAATTCTTAGAAATTCTCATTCTATTATTCTTCCCATGGATCCTCTTTCATATGTGAAGTAGAATTTACAAGACCGGAGGGTTTAATAGTTAACTCCCTCCATTGCATCTTTTCCATTGAATATATTTGGGAACCTACTCTCTTATGAGGAGATACCTTAACTCTTCTGTCAGGCCTTCTAGGTGGAGATTCTTTTGAGAATTTTTGAGGTCTCATAATGGAAGGGTTAGATGCATAAAAATAAGGAGCGTTTGCAAAGGTGAAAACCATGTAAACATTATCGTAACAACATGAATTCAATTAATATTCTAGGATTTTCAATTTCACACTATGATGATCAATGAATCAAACACAATTTCTTATATACTTAAGAGAACAACATAGAATTCACAAATACTTGTAAATATGATATTTCTAATTAGAAATTATAAATTCAACATAACTACCAATTACTGAGATGAAGTGTAACTCAGCAAAACACACCGACAAGCTTGATATTAAATCCTGATATCAACAAAGCATTCAAAAAATATTCTCAACTGATAAATCTAAATAAAACACACAAGCATAAACTAAAAAAAAAAGTGATGTTTACACCTAAAGCGGTTTTAACCTTTGGAAACCTCTGTATCGCTCCAAACTTGTTCTTGTAGTAGCTTCTCAACCTGCAAAGATTTGAAATCACTGAGTTTTCTCTCATGGACGAAAAAAATGATCGAGGATTTATTCATTGAGAAACTTTGATTCAATGAGAGTGGGAATACAAAAAGTGGAATTTTTTACCTCGACCATATGGAAACCTAACGAGTGATGATGGGAAAAGCTTCGAAGCTTGGTTAAAGAAGGAAGGACCAAGAAAAAGGTTTGAGAAAGAAAAGATCATACACAAAAATTACTTTGCATGGTGGATTTAGAATGATTTTTTGGGGAAAATAAAACTATAAGAACGATTGGAACGTTGTAACGATTCAGGTGGTAGTTCGGATTGTCGAACGGAAGAATAAAGGTGAAGGAGGGTGGTGGCTAGCTATCCCGGTGGTTCGTTTGTCTCTTGATAAGAACGAGAGAGAAAAATAAAATCAAGTGTAGTGATGAAGTTGTTCAAATGACAAAAAGTAAATGATAAGAATGGGGTCTTTTTGAGGGGCCGGTTGTTTATCTCGTTTTTTTGGCCTTATTTTTAGGTCATTTTTTCCTTTCGAGCCGGCTTTTGTACCTTTGCCTATTATTCGATATGTATAATTTATACATTCTAAAATCTATATATATTCAATAATATTTCGTTTTATGGTATACGTCAATTATATTTTTAAATAATATACACATTTATTATTCAAAATTACTTATACAAATTCCCAATATTCACTTCTGGAAATATATTATTTATTTTAATTATACTAATTAATTATCTTACTTTTTCAATTAAAAAGTATTCAAATTTAAATTATTAAATATATTAAGTTTTTAAGAACTTTCTTGTATAAATTCTAAATATTAAAATTCCTTTCCATCAATACTTGACTAAATATTGATTCCGGTCAAAATAGCTTTTAATATATTCCATAATTTTTTATTTTAAATATTATGTAAGAATACATAAATTAATTATTCAAAATTACTTACATATAATCCTAATATTCATTTGAGAAAATATTAGTTATAATATTTATTTTCTAACTTTTACTGTGAAAAAACATTCATATTTATGCTACTAAACATATTATGTTTTTAAAAATATTCTTTTGTAAATTCCAAATATTAAAATTGGTCTTCATGAGTACTAGTACTTGACCAAATATTAATGCTGGTCATAATACCTTTTAATATATTCAATAATATTTTATTATATTCGTTAATTATTTTTTAAGAATTATATAAGTTAATTATTCAAAATTACTTATATACATTCCTAATATTCACTTGAGAAAATATTAATTATAATATTAATTTTTTAACTTTTACAATTAAAAAAATATTCATTTATATACTATTAAATATATTAAGTTTTATAAACTTTCTTGTGTAAATTTCAAATATTAAAATTACCCTTCATCATCAGTGCTAGTACTTGAAAAAATATTATTGATTATATTAGTTAATTATTAATTAAATGAAAATTTAGATATATTAAATATTTTTTTAAAGAAATTTAATATGAATATATAATACTATATACATTAAAATTATAATATTATCATAGAAAATTGCAATAGCTTAAAGAGAAATTAAGATATACTATTAAAATATTAATTTTGAAATTATTTATCTAAATTTTCAGTCAAATTACCTTTAATAATATTTTATTCTATTACATGTATATTTTGTTAACGACTACATAGATGAATTTCAAATAATAAAATTTACGTTGAATATATATTATATTAACATTACAAATATTAACGATAATATAAAGAAATATTCATTCGGAGAGATACGGTGGTGGATAGCGCCTTATTTTTGCTGGTCGAGGTTTGGTTTTACTTTGGGGGCTCGTTTTTTTATTAATTTGGTTTCTCTGGTGAATGTTGGTTTTAGGCAGGTGCTTATGTTTTTCGTTGCTGTTTTTTGATTCTGTTCGTTTCTTTCCGTGCTTTCGCTGTATCGTACATTGTCGAGAGGGCTTGTTTTTTTACTTTGATTAATATATCATTTTTTTTTTGAAAAGAGAAAGGATAATCATTGATAATAGTAGCCTTGGGAACAAACTCTCCCAAGTAAGATAGAAAAAGACAACGAAGCAAGGAAAAAGAAACAAAGGAAACTACATAACAGCTAAAGAGAAATAACTACAAAGGAAAAGAACAAGAAAGCTAGCAATAGTGAGCATGTGCAAATAAGGTACCACACGCTCCAAGATTGCAACCCTTAGGTGAAAATGAAGCAAGCCAGCAGCTAGGAGCAACACCTCTTGCGAAAATCAGTACTTGTACAACACAGTAGGCATCTAGTACCATGGTCCACTACACTACATTTAGAAAGTTAGCTGCATAAATAAAACACATGCACAGCAACACACGCAGCTAGCTTCCAAGTACCAGTGGCCTCTCAAATTCACCAAGGATGGACTCAACCTGGAAATTAGTCATGGCCTTATGATTTCATTAGAAGTATTTAAACCAGCAAAGTAGGACCAGATATGCAGCTCTCTCCAACATCCTGATTTCGCTAAATAATCAGCTAAAGGATTTGGTTCCCGATAAATGTGGCTTATGCTAATACAGTCCACCTCTACACATAGTGCATCAATTAAATTGAGGTCTTGAATCAGTTTCCAAGGATCTCTTGATTTCTAATAAAAAAAATATTCTTCCAATTTAAACTTATTTAATTACTATTTTTTAAATAGTTCAAGCCTCTCCAACGTAGCCATAAAACAAACCCACCACAAATAAGAATGACACCACTAGGAATTAGCCTCATCAAAACCTTCTAAGGAAAATTCAGTGGGAAAAAACCAATGTGTAATTCAGGTTCCCTGTAGAACGAATGTCATGCACGATGCTGGGACAATTGGTTCGACAATCGCTTAACAGTAAAACAGTAACCTAAAACAGAAACAACAAAACATAGGAATTGTTAACCCAGTTCAGTGAAAAACTTTCACCTACGTCTGGACGGTTTGCACCCAAAGAAAGGAAATCCACTATCTCAAGATTCAGGAATTACAGACACTCATGAACACAACAGTTCACCTCCTAATCTACCCAGTGTATTTCTACTTAGTATCTCAACCTAAGTATGAGAGACCCTCTCACTTTCTCTCAATCGCTGCCACAATGATTAGTGAACACAATCAACAATCAGAGTTTGAAGGCAATCAAACACACAGAACCCTTCTTTGCTTTATAGAATCAGTGAGCAAAGAGGTGTAAGATCAAGAATTGATCATGTAGTACAACTCTATGTTTTGATGATTACATGTTAACTATTGTGTATGAACAATTTTGGTACTCTAACGTTGTTTTCTGAGTGTTTATGTGACAGGCTCTGACTCTGGTCATTACTCATACTAATCAGAAACAATATGCCCAAAGAGTAACCTATGCAACGCTTTCGCACTCACTATGTTATTTTGAACAGTAGTATATGCTTCAGAAGTTCTGAAGTCTACAAGCTCTGATATGGATTCAGATCACTTGAAGTTCTGAAGGTCCAGAAGTTCTGAAGGTCCAGAAGCTCTGAAGGTCCAGAGGCTCTGAAGGATCAGAAGTTCTAAAGGTCCAGAAGCTAAGAAGTGAAGACTCTGAAGTCCAAGAGTAAGCTGGCTCTGAAGACCAAGTACTTTCTACTCTGAGGTCCAGAAGCAGAAGTTACGAAGGTCAGAGGATCCAAGCTTCCCTCTGACTCTGATCACCAAGCTTCACAAGTTCCAACGTGAAGCGTCACTCTGATCAGAAGTCAACTAGGATAAAGGTCATGTCACTATCCAAAGTACAAAAGAAATTGTACTATCCTGACGACCTTACCTAAGACGTTCAGCCACAGCAGAATCTGGAAGTTACAGATTTACCCTCCAACGGTAGCAATCCATGCAACGGATACAACCCTAATCCTTGGAGTATATAAAGAAGCTAAAGTTGAAAGATGCCGCCTAAGAAACCTTGTTCAAGGTCAAGCAATATTTATATATTCTCTTAGCAATATTTCTTTAAACCGTTCTTATTGTGTTTGCCTTAGCTTTCTGAGAAGCATTTGATTGTAAACCCAAACGTTCAAACAGTTAGTTTGTTTTTCCTTAAGGGACCAAGGTTGGCCAGTATCCTTGAGAAGACTAAGAGAGAGAATCTTAGTGTTTACTAGTTCATTGTATTGTTAGTCACTAAGCAGGTTGCTAGTGCAGTTGTAACAAACTCTGAATAGTGGATTGCCTTCATTCTAAGAAGGAGGAAATCACCTTAACGGGCGGACTGGATTAGCTTGAGGGATTTATCAAGTGAATCAGGATAAAATCCTTGTGTGCTTTCCTCAACTCTTATCTTAGCACTTTGCATTCTTTGTTTGAAGATATTTGTTAAAATCTCAAGTGGGAAAAGTTTTATCTTAAAAACGCTATTCAAACCCCCCCATTTCTATCATTTTTCATACCTTCAATTGGTATCAGAGCGCAAGTTCTGATTACCAACCCTAACAGTGTTCAGTGATCCGGGCCGATGTGAAAAACTAAGATGGCTACCACCAATGATGTGCAAAAGGATTTTTTCAGTGCAAAGCCTCCTGTCTTTGATGGACAAATATTTGAGTACTGGAAAGATAGAATCGAAAGCTTTTTTCTGGGCTTCGATGCAGATCTCTGGGATATCATAGTGGATGGCTACACGCGTCCAGTTGACGATGATGGCAAGAAGATTTCCAGAGAAAACATGACAGCTGAGCAGAAGAAGCTGTACTCGTTACATCACAAAGCAATAACCATTCTTCTCAACGCTATCTCTTATGAAGAATACCAGAAGATAACAGATCATGAGTATGCTAAGTCTATCTTTGACTCCTTGAAGATGACACATGAAGGAAACAAAAGGGTGAAATAGACAAAGGCGTTGTCTCTAATCAGGCAGGATGAATCCTTCCAAATGGAACCTGATGAATCCATTGAGGATATGTTTTCCAGATTCCAGTTGATTATTGCTGAATTAAGACCCCTCAACAAAAGCTACACCACTGCTGATCATGTTAAGAGGATCCTTAGAGGTCTTCCTGAAAGCTGGGTACCCTTGATAACTTCCTTGAGGTTTTCAAGAGACATTGAAGAGTTGGGTCTGGAAGAACTCATAAGCATGCTGAAGTGTCATGAGATAGATCGTGCTGAACATCAGAAGCACAAGAAGAAGTCCATAGCCTTGAAATCCAAATCTAAAAAGGCTAAAGCTCTCCAAGCAGCTACAGAAGTGTCTGAAGAAACCTCTGAAGATTCGGATGAAGATGAGCTAACCTTGATCTCCAGAAAGCTCAACCGCATCTGGAAGCACAAGCAGAGCAAGTACAAAGGCTCAGCAAAGACCAAAGGAAAGCAAGAATCTTCATCTAGTCAGAAGAAGTCTTCATCAAAGGAAGTCACTTGCTACGAATGCAAAGAATCAGGGCACTACAAAAGTGACTGTCCAAAGCTGAAAAAGGACAAGAAGCCAAAGAAGCATTTCAAAGCTAAGAAAGGTCTGATGGTGACGTTTGATGAATCAGAGTCAGAAGAAGCTGATTCTGATGGAGAAGTTGTTGAAGGACTCATGGCTATTGTCAAGAACAAAGAAGCAGAGTCAGAAGATGCAACAAACTCTGAACCTGCATCAGAGGAAGATCTAAACTCTGATGATGAAAATGAGGTATTCGCTTCTTTCTCAACCTCAGAACTTAAAGATGCTTTGTCTAATATTATGGATAAATATAACTCTCTCTTGACTAAGCATAAAAAGTTGAAAAAGGATTTCTCTGCTGTTTCTAAGACTTCTACTGAACATGAGAAAATTATTTCTGAATTGAAAGAAAGTAATCATGCTTTAGTAAACTCAAACTCTGTGCTCAAAAACCATATTGTTAAGTTAGAAGAAGTTGTTGCTTGTGATGCCTCTGATAGTAAGAATGAATCTAAATATGAAAAATCTTTTCAAAGATTCCTGGCTAAAAGCGTAGACAGAAGCCAGTGCTTCAATGATCTTTGGCGTAAGCAGAAATGGAATGTATGGCATTGGCTATTCTAGACCCAGTAGAAATGAGCCTCCTATGCCTAAGGCAAAATATTTATATGAACATTTTGTACCCTCTGGTACTATATTGCCTGAACCATTATCTATTAAAGTTGCTAAACCCCCTCTCAAAAAGGGAACCTTCTCTATGACTAAATATCATGCTCAGATTCCTATGAAATATCATGCTGGGAAACCCAAGGTTGTCAGAACGTCTGAGGTAACTAACAAGAAAGGACCCAAAAAGTGGGTCCCTAAGGATAAGATTATCTATGTTGCAGATATCCTTGATCGCTCCACTGAAACACCAATCATGGTATCTGGACAGTGGATGCTCGCGACACATGACGGGAGAAAAGATGTATGTTCCAAGAGCTAAAACTTAATCCTGGAGGCGAAGTTGGCTTTGGTGGCAACGAGAAGGGTAAAATTGTTGGTTCTGGTACTATTGGTATTGATAATGTTCTGTCGGTAGATGGTTTAACTCACAACTTATTGTCAATAAGTCAATTAGCTGACAAGGGTTATGATGTTATTTTTAATCAAAAGTCTTGCAGGGCTGTAAGTAAGATCGATGGCTCTATTCTGTTTAAAAGCAAGAGACGGAACAACACTTATAAGATCAGATTGTCTGAGTTGGAAACTCAGAAAGTAAAATGTCTTCTTTCTGTTAATGAGGAGCAATGGGTATGGCATAGACGGTTAGGGCATGCCAGTATGAGAAAGATTTCTCAGCTGAGTAAGCTTGACCTTGTCAGGGGCTTACCCACTCTGAAGTTCCCTTCAGACGCTCTTTGTGAAGCATGTCAGAAAGGCAAATTTACAAAAGTCCCGTTCAAGGAAAAAAATGTTGTTTCCACCTCAAGGTCGTTGGAACTTCTGCATATCGACCTGTTTGGACCAGTGAAAACTGAGTATATGTGGCCAGAGATATGGGATGGTCATTGTTGACGACTATAGCCGCTGGACATGGGTAAAATTCTTATCCCGCAAGGATGAGTCTCATTTTGTGTTCTCTACCTTTGTTGCCCAAGTGCAAAACGATAAGAGTTGCAGGATTGTGCGTGTCAGAAGTGATCATGGTGGAGAGTTTGAGAATGACAAGTTTGAGAGTCTGTTTGATTCCTACGGGATATCACATGATTTCTCTTGTCCTAGAACTCACAACAAAATGGTGTTGTTGAGAGGAAGAATAGAACTCTTCAAGAGATGGCTAGAACCATGATTCAGGAAACTAACATGGCAAAGCACTTCTGGGCCGAGGCAGTAAACACAGCATGTTACATTCAGAACAGAATCTCTATCAGACCAATTCTGAATAAGACTCCTTATGAATTGTGGAAGAATATAAAGCCCAACATTTCTTATTTCCATCTTTTTGGTTGTGTTTGCTATGTTCTTAATACTAAGGATAGATTGCATAAATTTGATTCTAAATCCTCTAAATGTCTATTACTTGGTTACTCTGATCGTTCTAAAGGCTTCAGAATTTATAATACTGATGCTAAAACTATTGAGGAATCTATTCACGTTAGATTTGATGATAAGCTTGACCCTAACAAGTCAAAGCTAATAGATAAGTTTGCAAATATGAGCATAGCTATTTCTGATAAAGGAAAAGCTCCATAGCAAGCTGAGCCAGAGGCAGATGATCTAGAGGAAGCTGCTCCCTCTGATTCACAGCTTCAGAAGAAGAGCAGAATCATTGCCTCTCATCCTAAGGAGTTGTTTCTGGGGAACAAAGATGAACCCGTCAAAACCAGATTTGCATTCAGACCCTCTGAAGAGACTCTACTAAGTCTGAAAGGATTGGTGTCTCTGATTGAGCCAAAGTCTGTTGATGAGGCCCTTCAAGACAAGGACTGGATTCTGGCTATGCAAGAAGAGATGAATCAATTCTCCAAGAATGATGTCTGGAATCTTGTCCCGAAACCCAAAGATGTTCACATCATTGGAACCAAATGGGTCTACAGAAACAAGCTCACTGAGAAAAGAGAAGTAGTCAGAAACAAAGCAAGGCTAGTTTCTCAAGGCTACAGTCAGCAAGAAGGGATAGATTATGCTGAAACGTTTGCTCCAGTAGCAAGATTGGAAGCTATCAGACTGCTGATCTCATTCTCTGTGAATCACAACATAATTCTTCATCAGATGGATGTTAAAAGTGCTTTTCTGAATAGATATATCTCAGAAGAAGTATATGTGCACCAACCTCCTGGTTTTGAAGATGAGAAGAACCCTGACCATGTCTTCAAGTTGAAGAAATCTCTCTATGGTCTGAAGCAAGCTCTCAGAGCATGGTATGAGAGACTAAGCTCATTCCTTCTAGAAAATGAGTTTGTAAGGGGTAAAGTAGATACAACTCTCTTTTGAAAAACTTACAAAGATGATATCTTAATTGTACAAATTTATGTTGATGATATTATATTTGGATATGCTAATCCATCTTTTTGCAAGGAATTTTCTAAGATGATGCAGGCTGAATTTGAAATGAGTATGATGGGAGAACTTAAGTATTTTATGGGAATACAAGTTGATCAAAAACCAGAAGCAACTTACATCAATCAGAGCAAGTACACCAAGGAACTTCTGAAGAAGTTCAATATGACAGAATCTACAATTGCTAAAACTCCAATGCATCCTACATGCATTCTGGAGTAAGAAGATGGTAGTAGCAAAGTGTGCCAGAAGATCTATCGTGGTATGATAGGTTCACTTCTATACTTAACTGCATCTAGACCAGATATTCTGCTTAGTGTACACTTATGTGCTCGATTCCAATCAGATCCGAGAGAAACTCACTTAACTGCTGTTAAGAGAATTCTTAGATATCTGAAAGGTAGCACTAACCTTGGCTTGATGTATAAGAAAACATCAGAGTATAAGCTTTCAAGTTACTGTGATGCTGATTATGCTGGAGATAGGACTGAAAAGAAAAGTACTTCTGGAAATTGTCAATTTCTAGGAAATAATTTAGTCTCATGGGAAAGTAAGAAGCAATCAACTATTTATCCACTGCAGAGGAAGAATATATCTCAGCAGCTATTTGCAGCACTCAGATGCTCTGGATGAAACATCAATTAGAAGATTATCAAATCCTTGAGAGCAATATTCCAATTTACTGTGACAATACTGCTGCTATCTCGCTTAGTAAGAATCCAATCTTACATTCAAGGGACAAGCACATTGAGGTAAAGTATCACTTTATTAGAGATTATGTTCAGAAGGGTGTACTTCTTCTGAAGTTTGTTGATATTGACCATCAATGGGCAGATATCTTTACAAAGCCCTTAGCAGAGGATAGATTTAATTTTATACTGAAAAATCTGAATATGGACTTATGTCAAGTATGAAGATGGATCAGAACCTCTGGCTATGATGCTTCTCTATCAGAAGATGTCTAGTTCAGAAGGTAACCTTGTCAGATGCTGAGTACCCATTGGTGCTTACTCAGAGACAAGACAGCAAACGTGTGGCAATTCTTTCTGATGCCTCGTTCCTTGTGCCCCTCTAGACAATCTGTTGCAATGAGTGTAGATGTGCTTATTTTCCACCGTGTGTTTTGTGTATTAATTTTTCATAATCATGTCTTTAATTTCTAGCCGTTGATTTTACTTTTGTTTTACAACCACCAATGGTTACTTTCAAAACCACTACGCACACACGATTTCCACCACTCTTTATTTTTGCTTCTCTATCTTATTTGCAAAAACCTAAACCTCCCTCTTTCATTCTCTCTTCTCTCCTTCGTTCATCCTTCTCTCTACCCAAACCTTAATCACCATGGATAGATCAGAAAGGGCTGATTCTGCTGATGGAAGAGTGTTTCCGAATTTGGTCGTGGGTCTTCCACTGGGTCAAGTTGGTCCGACTCTTCGTTCAAGATCCACTGAGTCTACTCAAGCTGCAAATCAAGGAACTGGGAATGTCATCCCAATTGCTCAGAGAGGTTGTGCAGTTACCTACAATTCTCCTCCAGAAGAACTTCAGGTTCTTTCAGAGATGCGTTTTGACCTTAACAACATTGCTTCAAATGGTTTTGATCTTCGTCCTGAAGTGCAAGCTCAAAGCTGGGAAGGGTACTTCACTAGACTTACTGGTCTAGTCTATCACAAATTGGTGAAGGAATTCTGGAAACATGCTGATTGTGATGATCTTCAAGTGGTTTCTTACGTGCTGGGCAAAAAGATCATCATCACTAAGAGATCTATTGCTCTGCTTCTGGGTGCAGAAACCATCAATGGCTACAGGTTTCAGACAAGCGAACCCAAGACAAAATCAACAAGGTGTTGTACTCTACATGGAAACCAGGCAAGGGTGATTGCAAGACAAAGGATCTTCATCCCGATCTGAGGATTTGACACAAGATTATTCTGAAATGTTTCAATCCCAGACCAAAGGGAAGTTCTCCAGACTATATCAACTTCAATCAGAAGGTGATGATGTACTTCATCAAGGAACACAAGAAAATTTGTCTTCCTTATTTCTTGTTCACCTATCTCAAGGACTGCATCAGAAAGTCAAGAACAACTAAAACCTCAGCCAAGCCTTCAATCAAGTACATTCCTTTGGGAAGGCTACTATCTGATTTCTTCATTGAGAGTAAGTTGATAGAAGCTCTGACCAAGGCAGGATGCACTGAAGATCTCTCAACTACAGTTGGAGATGCCTTTACTCCTACATTAATGAAGAAGATGGGTCTGATAGATACGAAAGTTGAAGCTGAATCTGCTGCCACAACAGATGAAGTCAGACAAAGAAGAGTCCCTCTCACAGACTATCCCCTCTAGTCAAAGGCTGATGATCCAGAGGCAATCATGTACTATCTTGATGATCTGAAGAGGCAAGGCTTTGAAATTGATGTGGATGAATTCTTCAGAGTTCTGCCAGAAGCTCTTGATTTTGAATCACCAAAGAAGAAGAAGACCAAGAGGAAGCAAGAGGATACTGCTGAAACAAAGGATGATTCTGATGGTGATGATGATGAGCAACCACCTCAGAAGAAGAAAAAGAAGGTCAGAATTGCTACAAAGGTTATTCAGCTGGAACCTACTCGAGCAGCAATTACTTCCAGAGTTACCAGATCTTCAGTCAGAAATTCAAGTAAGTTCATTGTTCTTACTGATGAAGATGAATCTGAGGCTGTTGATGCTGTGTCTAACCCCACTCCAACATTAGCTATACCTTCTCCTATTCCTGAATCCACACCTGTTGTCCAAACAACCACTCACATCTCACCACCTAAGCCTTCATTCTTTCAACCTTCTATTGAGGAAGAACCCCTCTGGCAAATGCTTCACAATCCCAAACCCTCTGAACCAACCTCACATATTATCCTTCCATATAATCCACAAGCCTCTGAAACACAAGCTTTTGAAACACAAGCCTCTGAAAAGCCAGACTCTGAACCAAAATCACCTGAACACTCTGATCGAGAAAATCTCTCTCCCGCTCCATCTGTCTCTTTTCCAACCAATACTCAATTTTTCTCACCATCCAACAAATGTGAATCCAATCGCCAATTCTTTCAAATTGCCAGTGAAAGGATTTCAGAGATTCCTGAACATTTCATCAATGTTCCAAGTCCAAACCGCTACCCTGGACCTAGACCAGAACCTCTGATTGCGTCTGATTTTCCAATCAATGCGGTCCCTCTGAACTCAGCACCACCTCCTCCTCCTTCTCCTCCTCATTCTCCTCCTCCTCAGAAGAAAAAGGATCTCTCCAAAGTGTCCCTATCAAATCTCTCTTCAGTCAAATCTGCTGATTTTGAGTTTCCTAATGTTGACACTGGCACCTCAAACCAAAACCCTGAGACCAATACCAATGTTCCTAAAACTCTGAATATTGGCTCTCCTCAAGGTACCTCTGAAGCCACTAGCAGTAATCATCCTCCCTCACCTGAAACCAATCTGTCCATCATCCCTTACATTTACCCTAAACCAGACACTCTGCTTGATTGCCTCAACCTATTTCATGATCAAGCATCAACACGCATTCGCAACTTGTATGGTCAGACTGACCACAGTGAGAAACCTAACTTGGTTGTTGAAGACTGGGATCGTCTGTGCAATTGGATGCATGACCAGATTGATGAGATGATGTTACACTACAATGAAGAAAGAGAGGCCAGAATTAATGCTGCTAGACAGAGATTTGAAGCCAGAAACAGAAGAAGACAAGCTCTACATGAAAGACGCTTAAGGGAAAAGCTCTACACTAAAATAGAAGAGACACTAAAGAAGAAAGAGCAAGCAGAAGTTGTTGCAAGGCTTGAAGCAGCTCTACATGAGTCTGTTAGGCTTGATGCTCTAGAACAGGCTACAAGATTAGAAGCTCAAATGGTCGCTCATGTTAAGATCCAAAACATCGCCTCAACCTCTGCACAAGCTCCTCACTCTGATCAAGTTGCTCCGTCTACTCCAGTTCAGTCAGACTCAAGACTTGATCTCATTGAAAGAAGACTTAATTCTCAAGAAGCTCTTCTCCAGAGTCTTCAAGAGATGTGCGCAGAACTTCTGAAGAGGACACCTAAACCTTAGTTCTAGGAACTCTCCCTTCTTCTGATTTTATTACTATGTTACTATGTTTTTATAATTTCTTTTCGTTAACTCTGTTTCTTTTATCCGATTTTTGTCTTTATTTCTTATGTGCTTGCATAATTACTTGTTCATTGTTACTTAGTTTTTACTCATACGCATTAATCAACAAACAAGCTTCTTTTATTAAAAACATCTTTCATACATTTTCATTCATACAATTAAAAAGGAGGATTTTTCCTCAATGATCTAAACTGCCTACGCATCGCTGCTTTCTCAAGCTCCAGACGATGCTGCCTATACTCTAATTGGATCAAGCTCTGGCGCACTTCCTGCCTCTAAGGATCCTCCGCCATAGTCTCCAGTGCAGTCTCCACCGCTTGTATCTTGGCAGAGTTATCCAGCTCTCGCTGGAAAAGATCTTGAAGCTCCTCTACAAACGCAAGGAACCCTTTGAGGATGTTGTCCATTTCTGGACTTAGGCTCATGCCTAATAGCTGGTTTGTCAGACTATAGATACTCAGATCCTCTGGATGCCGCACAAGGATGTCATTGCAATGTTGATTTCAAAAGAAAATACGATGTGAAGACTGTTATGCTTTAACCGCTATTTATAAGCTCAGTTCAGTCTCCAGTAGTTAATGCTGAAGCAGTTTCTCAAGGATAACTCCTTGGCCGGTGGTAAACGATCCACTCTCTCATTTAATTTTCTGCATATGCATTAATTAAATACTTTTTCTTTAATCTTTTTATTTATTTTCTCCATCTTCATAAACTTAGACCTTCTCTAAGGGGGAGTACCTTGTACTTCAAGCTAAGTTTTTCACACCCCATTCTTTTTGTTTATGACAAAAAGGGGGAGTACAACCCAGTTTTTGATGTGTAAGCTATGTTAGTGTGATTTCTTTTTCTTTTGGAGAATTCAAGAGTTCCACCTTTATGACCATAGATTTGTCACTGGGAACATACAAGGAATACATTTTCACTTCTTCTGAAGTGATCGTATGCTCAATCGGTTGACTCTGTTACCTTTACCTTGCTCATGACTCTGAATATTTATGCGCTTTGATATTCACACATTATCTATGTCATAAATTCTCACTCTGGTCTCTTTTACTATTTAGCTCAGAATCTAGATATTACTAATGTTTTTATTAAGTCTTAGATTCAGGGGGAGCTAAGCTCAGAATCAAGCTGTGACTTGGATTCAGAATGAGCGGCATAAACCATTCATCTCAGGATAAGTTTATCTCTACTCTGTAAACTCTGAGTGAATTCAGTTTATTGTTTAAGAATTGTTCATCAAAATACTTGGTTTTGTCATCATCAAAAAGGGAGAGATTTTAAGATCAAGAATTGATCATGTAGTACAACTCTATGTTTTGATGATTACATGTTAACTATTGTGTATGAACAATTATGGTACTTTAACGTTGTTTTCTGAGTGTTTATGTGACAGGCTCTGACTCTGGTCATTACTCATACTAATCAGAAACAATATGCCCAAAGAGTAACCTGTGCAACGCTTTCGCACTCACTATGTTCTTTTGAACAGTAGTATATGCTTCAGAAGTTCTAAAGTCTACAAGCTCTGATATGGATTCAGATCACATGAAGTTCTGAAGACCAGAAGTTCTGAAGGTCCCGAAGCTCTGAAGGTCCAGAGGCTCTGAAGGATCAGAAGTTATGAAGGTCCAGAAGCTGAGAAGTGAAGACTCTGAAGTCCAAGAGTAAGCTGGCTCTGAAGACCAAGTACTTTCTACTCTGAGGTCCAGAAGCAGAAGTTACGAAGGTCAGAGGATCCAAGCTTCCCTCTGACTCTGATCACCAAGCTTCACAAGTTCCAACATGAAGCGTCACTCTGATCAGAAGTCAACTAGGATAAAGGTCGTGTCACTATCCAAAGTACAAAAGCAATTGTACTATCCTGACGACCTTACCTAAGACGTTAAGCCACAGCAGAATCTGGAAGTTACAGATTTGTCCTCCAATGGTAGCAATCCATGCAACGGATACAACCCTAATCCTTGGAGTATATAAAGAGGCTGAAGTTGAAATATGCCGCCTAAGAAACCTTGCTCAAGCTCAAGCAATATTTATATATTCTCTTAGCAATCTTTCTTCAAACCGATCTTATTGTGTTTACCTTAGATTTCTGAGAAGCATTTGATTGTAAACCCAAACGTTCAAACAGTTAGTTTGTTTTTCCTTAAGGGACCAAGGTTGGTTAGTATCCTTGAGAAGACTAAGAGAGTGAATCTTAGTGTTTACTAGTTCATTGTATTGTTTGTCACTAAGCAGGTTGCTAGTGCAGTTGTAACAAACTCTGAATAGTGGATTGCCTTCATTCTAAGAAGGAAGAAATCACCTTAACGGGTGGACTGGATTAGCTTGAGGGATTTATCAAGTGAACCAGGATAAAATCCTTGTGTGCTTTCCTCAACTCTTATCTTAGCACTTTGCATTCTTTGTTTGAAGAGATTTGTTAAAATCTCAAGTGGGAAAAGTTTTATCTTGAAAACGTTATTCAAAACCCCCCTCCCCCCCCCCCCCCTTTCTATCGTTTTTCATACCTTCAAGAGGATTCACAACTAACAAAGGACAAAGCACAATAACAAATCCTAAAACACTTGATCTCTCTCTCTATAGCTTCGATGGTCTTCAAGTTTTAGGTCTTCATCCTTTTATAGACTTCAGCAGCGGCAGCATGGGCTCTAGGGTTAGCATGGGCTGAAGTAACAGATTGCAGCAACAGTAATTCAAAATGCAATCTTGAAAGATGTTGTTACTTTTTGCACAAGAAAAGATAGAAACCAATCTTTTAACAAAGATTGTTTCAACAAATAACAACCCATAGATAAAACCCTTATGGAATAGTTACTTGACCCTCAAGTAACACGAAAACATATCTTCAAATAAACTCCAAAGGGCCCACAACAAAAACTCAAACTGAGGACGGATGTCCTAGCTTCACAGAATCAGATGTCACGGCATCTGCTTCGACAATCGGTTATTTTTGACAAAATACAAGACAACATGTACCAACACAATGAAAGAAAAAGAGTACCCAAATCCAAGAAAGCAAATAGACAACCAATACAAATATCCTACCCCATACATATTAAAAACTATAATATAATAATAATATGATTTTAATATATACATATAATTTTAGTAAAATTTTAATATATATATATATATATAATTGTAAAATTCAGTTCAAAAAGTATTAATTCCGGTCAAAATACCTTTTGATACATTTCATAATATTTTATTCATTTGTATACTTTAATTATTTTTTGGATGCCTATTGATGTTTGAAGGCCTAAAGGTCCCTTGGTTCCCTTTTAATAGTGTAATTATGTTCTAAATAGACTGCTGAGCGAGAAGCTTATCTAAAAGGAAAACTTCCGAGCAAGAAACTTTGAACAAGATTCGAAAATGAACCCAAGAAAAATTACAGTCAAAATTCATGAAATTAAGCACACATCATCATAATAATAAGTAAAAAATAAATTTCCATCTTAATTAATATTCAGGGCATAATTAGGGTTTCTACCGTGACATGTCGCTTTTCACTGGTTATAGGTTTAAAAGGCACCTTCGTTTTATAAGGGGGCCTTTCTTTTGTTTGATCAAGTTTAAAGTTAACAATCTACAACTTTTGATAAGATGATGTTTATGCAGATGATATAAATGTGATATTAGACGATCTATCACTGGATTGTGACTTGTCCTCCTCATCATGACCAAGACCACTTTTGTCATAGATAGATCTGTTGTTGCCAGCCGACCTTACAAGGTTATCATGGCCAATGGTGAAACTTGATAGATCATCAATCAAAGAGACCACTTATTCCGGCCAAGAACATAGAAAGTAGGTATAGTACCTAGAGTGAGAGGATTGCAATGAGAGAATTTAGAGAGAAAGAGCGTGTAACCGCTTAGAGAGAGAAAGTGCAACTGAATTTAGAGTTTGCTATTCATGAAATGAGCTAAGAGTCTTTTACAATTGGTAACCGCCCCCTATTTATAGGCTGGGGGTTGGGCCTGTCTAATTTGTTAAGTTCAAACGTGTTACAACGTGTTTCAATCTTATTTTGATCCTAACAATTTTTATAAATACTTTTCTCTACTAAAATCTAATTCCAGATGTTAATGACATTTTTCAGGAAATATATATTATATGGTCGCATGCTTCAACGAATATGTCTAAGCCTTATAAGGAAAGAGAAGTTTACGCAAGATATGACCGCATCGTCCAGTAAACAAGGAAGACACTTATTCTGTATCGTTTCATGCCACGTCATACCTCAGAATTTCAGAAGAAGCCTTTGAGCGGGAAAGTCAAAATTGTATCTCAACTATTTGCCCCATGCTTTAGTCAGAAGGAAACTAATCTGGTCACGTGCAAACTGATTTACCTTTGAAGAGAGAAGTCTCGATGACCAATGAAGAGGAAAAAGGACAACACGTCAACATCACTTTTCCAAAATGTCTCTCTTCTGCAAAGTAGCCCAAAGCTATCACCACCTACTAGCTGACAAAGTACACCTTTTTGGCTAAAGGATAGCTTTGAACAGCAGCATGCATTTAATGAAGCTACCAACCGGAGATTTGAATCAATGGTTAGATGACACTCACAACGGCTACAAACAACGGCCAGATTTTGTGTCTCAACGGCTACACAACTAGCAAGATCATATATAAAGGACATATCTGAAGATTGAAGTAGATAAGAAGAGAAAAATTTTTATTGCAAGAAAAGAAAAAACTCAGAGCAGTTACTCCAAACATTCTTCAAAGCATTAAAAGCTCACAGCAGATTTCCTAAGAGTCAAATCCGATCTCATACCTCTGCAAAATCAAGAGAGAATACCAAACCTTAAAAGAGTCAAACCTCTTCTCTTACTTCTCTCTTAGATTCTGAACTCTTGTGTGTTCCAACGTCCTTTCAGAACCCAAAACACTTGAGAGTTCCAGTGCCATAAATAGTCTACACCAACTCTTTTGAGAAGAGATTTCTTGTAGAGCCAAACAATCTTGTTGATTGTAGGAGGAGTCATGTACAATACTTGGAGAAGTCCGTGATAATACTAGGAGGAGTCCTGTACAATACTTGGAGAAGTCCGTGATAATACTAGGAGGAGTCCTGTACAATACTTGGAGAAGTCCGTGATAATGCTTGGAGAAGTCCTGTCTAATACTTGTATTGGAGAAGTCCTTGATACTTGCTAGTGAAAATCTTGGTGGTGGCCAAGTACTGGACGTAGCCCAATCGTTTAGGGTGAACCAGTATAAATTCCTGTGTGTTGATCGTTCTGCTTTATTTACTTACTTCCGCTGCACTAAACAGTTTTTGAAAAGTCACCAGAACAATTCTCTTAAGAACTTATCTTCTTTTCATAAACTAAAGTTTTAACAAGTAATTTTTAAGAACACAATTCAAACCCCCCCCCCCCCCTTTCTTGTGTTACTTATTTACATATCATAATTGTCCTTAGTGGGTCGGTTGGGCCTTTTGGAGGCCCAAACACCGTCTTTGCGCCTCGCCTTGGGGCAAGCATCCCTGGGCGAGGGCCTCCGGGGTCTCGCCCAGTCCACAAGTCCACAAGACACTGGGCTCGAAGCATGAGAGCTAAGAGTGTCTTTAGAACAAGGGCGACAAGCATAAGGAAGGATAACAAATATCAAGGCTAGTAAACAAGATAAGTCGCCAGCATGGCGCGGTAAATAAAGTTACAACTAAATTTTTACTTGCTCGACAGATCCTTTTGAGTCCACAAGTGGGCTTGCGGCGACAACGTTTATCTCGCTCGCCCAGATGCAGCTGTGACCGCCGTGAGTCGCAGAGGCTAAAAACATGTAGGCCGCGTGTAATATGCTGAAGAAATGCAAAGGTCAGCAAATCTATAGAATCCCAACCGCTGCAGAATCTCAACCGCGGTCTTAAAAACGTCCCCTCAAATCCCAATAAAGCCTGCCAATTTGAATTTGAACCAATCAGCCGTTGTGACTTCCCATTTAATGTGCCGCTCCCACTTCCCCAAAATCCACGTCCTTTTCCCTAAAGTAATCATTTCACCTCGTCATCATGGGGCACGATCTTCAATTTATCTTTATAAGTGTCCCTCCACTCCTCGCATTATTAATCCCCCTCTTCTTGCTATTAGCAACCTCCACATTCTTCTCAAACTTTTACACCTCTTTACTTCTGCCTTCCCCTCAAGTTCCCTGTCGGTTCCTTGCGACTGCCCTGCCGTCTCCAACTTCCTTGTTCGTCCCAGCACAACTTCCACCCGGTGAGCCTCCTCATTCCCACCTTGTTTCCTTATTTCGCTTTTGCGTTTTCCCGTTTTTTCCTCTCTCACGATGTCTTCAAAGCGTTACCATGAAACCTCTTCAATAGGAACCCTTTCCTCCATGGAGGAGATTAAGGCTCACTGCCTTAAGACCTTTGCTACCCTTCCTCCCCCGATTCAGGATGCTCCTGACCAAGAAATTCTTAACCAACCATCAGAATTTTCTTCCTTCGACTCTATTACCGACCTTGCCCGCAGAGCCAGCGGGCTTTGCCACACCCCGTTGTTAGAGAACCTCCTCCGTACCGCAGGCTGGCAAAGCCAAGACCGCCCGTGGCAGCACCGCGCGGTTAATGACTTCAAGTATTCTCATTTCTTTTTCGTATATGAGTATCTGTTTCTTGATCTTAGAATTAAACTCCCCTTTTCTCCGTTCCTTAGCCAGGTGCTGAGCGATATCAACGCTGCCCCTTGCCAATTACATCCCAACGCCTGGGCTTACTTGAGATGCTTCGAGATCCTCAACCGCCCTCTTCTTCTTTCTTTTTGAAGTCGATCCCCAACCTTTGCGACTTCGTGGCTGGGTTTTGTTGTTGCCCCGCTCCGGTCGCGAACGTCTTGGCCCTTACTGGATCGACTCCGAACCTTGTCTTGTTCGCTGGTACTTTTGAGTAATCGCTCACCCAACTTGCCCCACATCATTTACACGAAAGGACATAACCGCCTTTTTCCCATTTTATTGGACCGAGTGTCCCCGCCTCTTAGCCGATCCTCTTGAAGCGTCCTTGCCTGCGAAGGAAAAGTTTGCCCTTGGGCTCATTTCCCGACTTCCTCCCCTCAACTATGCCGAGCTACTCAGCGCCCCTCCAGGCTCCAAATTACTACTACCGCGATTAGGTCACTTTTTGTACTTATTTTATGTCCCCCTTTTGACTTCTCTGCTTCTAACAACTTTTCCTTTGACTTTCAGAGAATATGAAGTTCTCCACCGCCGAGCTCTTGAGTGCCTTCACTACTGCGAACGCCTGAATGCATCCTTCCGCCAACACCGAGGGAAAGAGAAAACGATTGTCGGCGGGTGCTTCTGGCGAGGCGAGCGCCTCTGGCAACTGTTCGCCCAAGAAAAGAAACTCGGGTGGTCCAAGCCCCCAGGCCGCCCCAACAGTAGGCACGGGTGAATAACCTGTTGTGCTCGAGGCTGTCATCATGGTTCCCCCTCCGCATGATGTCCAGGGTTCCTCAGCTCCTACTCAAAAATTCGGCCTCGCTCATCCACCTGGCGAGACGGGTGCCTCCATACTTCCCACCGCCCCTCCTGTCGTCGTTCCGTCGGAGGGGCAGAATTCATCACCGCTTCCTTCCCATCCTAACAATCAGACCACCAACGGCCCGCCAACTTATGATCCTCTCGGGGCTGGTGGTGAAAAATAAGGTCCCTCTGTGGACCAACCAAAGGGCCCCCCTGCCGGTTCTTTCAGTGATCCTTTGACATTCCTCCTTTCTCTCCCCTACCTGGAGAAGTTGAGGGAGGCCTCAGATCAGGACTCGCAGGATGTGGCCCAAGAGGCTGTATCAAGCCTCCTCCGCGTTGGGTGCTTGTTTGCCCAGGTGGCCCAGCGTTCACGACACCTTGCTGGGGTCGCTGAACTTTGCCGAGAAGTGGAGAAGCTCCGCTCTGACAACCTTCAGGCCAACAAGACTTGTACTAAACTGACTGACCAACTGGCGGCTCAAGATGGAAAAACGAAGAAGATCCTTGATAAGCTCACCAAGGTGAAGTCGGGGCTGATAGCGGCCAACGAGAAGGAAGGGAAACTTCAGATCCGCGTTCAGGAGCTGCAACGAGATCTTGACGCCAAAGAAGGTATTGCTGCTTCCTTAGAGGAAACTCTTCCCGCCAAAGACAAGGAAACTGCTTCCTTGCGTGACGATTTGGCGAGCAAGGGTAAGGCTCTTGCTGAGGCCACGTTGGATCTGGCGTCCAAAGGTAGACTCGTGGCCGAGGTGGATGCCTGGGCCGAGGTGCTCAAGAAGAAAATGAGGGAAGAAGCTGCCCAGGCGGCGGCCAAAGAGCGCGTGCGCGGCTTCCACATCGCCAAAGCTCAAGTTAAGCTCCTTCATCCTTCTGTCGACCTTGGTCCTATGGGAATTTTCAAGAAGGTTACCCCAACTGGGCTGGAAGGTCCGGAGGATCCACCAGAGGCTGCCATTGTTGACATGGAGGAAGATGTGGAATAAGAAAGAGAATATAGTGTTAATTTTTTTAAAACTGAAAATTGTAATGCAAGTATTGTCTTCTCCCCCTATGCATGATTAATGTACATTTCACGCCAAATTAGTTAGTTTGGTTTTATTTTAAACTTATTTTTGATGTTCTTTCCGCATTATTCCCCGCGCTTCATTCTTAAATCTGAATTACGTTTGACGACATTGGTGGTGTGTCAGGTTTAACTAGGACTTTTACTCAGTTTTTTAACTGAGGCTTTGTTCACACACTTTTCCCGTAAGATCAGGTGTGGCCTTGCCAGTTTTTCCTGGCGAGGACTTAGGGTGGCTGGGGTCCCAATGGCCATGTGGGTTGCCCGAGGCTTATCCTAGTTAGAAATGCTCGCCCATATTTCGGGGAGGCTTTTTGGATAAGAAGCTTATTCGCACATGCCGTCAACAGGTGACGGCGAGCAGCGTCGGGTTTTCCGGAGACATCAAGGTCGTGCTGGGATCGCCATCTTCAGGGAATTTTTCCCACCTAGCACTCGCTACAATTCAGTGTGATTGATACAATTTTTGTATTTTCAATCAGACGTTATAGTCAACAAACTCTCGAGATGGAGAACAAGAACGTGTCTTTGTTTTTACAATTTAGACGTTTTAGCCAACAAACTCCCGAGATGGAGAACAAGAACGTGTCTTTGTTTTTGATCCGGCAACTATCATGAGTCTTGCTTTCTTGACCGCCTCTACACAAAGCTGCTCCTTTTCTTCAATCCTGATCTGTAGTAGTAGCGCAGGCTCGCTGCGTTCCAAGATCGTGGCACTCGTTTCCCATCCAGGCTCTCGAGGTGATAGGCCCCTTTCCCTAATGCCTTCAAGATTCTGTAAGGGCCTTCCCAAATTGGGCTCAACTTGTTCCCCACGTTTCCAGACCGCCTCTTGAGAACCAGGTCTCCCTCTTGCATCGCCCGCGGGCGGACCTTGTTGTTATACCTTGCCGCAGCCCGCTGCTTCATCGCTGCCTCTCTGACACGTGCGTCCTCCCGGATTTCAGATAGCAGGTCCAGCTCTACCACCATGTTGGAGGAGTTCTCGCCCTCAAGCTATGGCTGTGTCCGCCAGGAGCTGTTGTCTATCTCTACCGGCAGCATGGCGTCCGCACCGTAAGTCATCCTGAAGGGCGTTTCCCTTGAGGTTGAATGCAGCGTCGTATTGTAAGACCAAATCACGACCGAAAGGTCGTCCAGCCAGGCCCCTTTGACCTCGGAGAGTCGGCGCTTTAAGCCCCACAAGATCACCTTATTTGCCGACTCCGCTTGGCCATAGGTCTGGGGGTGCTCCACCGAAGAGAACATCATCTGAATGCCCATTTCCTCACAGAACTCCCTTTTCTGATTGCTTGTAAATTGCGTTCCGTTGTTCGAAAAGATCGCCCTGGAACCCCGAACCTGCACACAATTCTTTTCCAGTAAAAGTTCACGATTTTGGCTGCGGTGATACTTGCAAGGGGCTCCGCCTCTATACACTTTGTGAAGTAATCCACTGCCACAAGAATGAACTTCATTTGTGACCTGGCGGTTGGGAAGGGTCCGACCAGGTCGACTCCCCACATAGCGAAGGGCCATGGCGCGCTGATCGTTGCCAACTGCTCCGGCGGTGCCTTGGGCAAGTCCGTAAACACTTGACACTTTTCGCATTTTTTCACAAATTTCGAGCAGTCCTTCCTCATTGTGGGCCAATAGAAACCCGCCTTGAGGACATTGCATGCCAAGGACCTTCCCCCGATGTGACTGCCACAAACACCCTCATGGACTTCTGCCATGACGACCTCGTACTTTTCAGGTGGAAGACACCTTAGGAGGGGCGAACTAAATCCTCTTCGAAATAGCGTGTCGTCCAACAGCATGTAGTGTCCCGCCTTTCGCCTTTGCTCCCTCGTGTATCTCACGACCTCACTTGGTTCCCCTGCCAAGATGCCCACGATATGGTCCATCCAAGTTTCTGGCGTTCAACGCAGGCCATGTAAGACCTGGATTTTCAGAACAAGTTAATTTCCGACTCACGCGTAGAATCAGTGTAAGCGTGACAGGAGTTGGATGTTTGAGAAAGATCAATGAAGAAGAAAGTTCAGGAATTACTTGAGGAATGTTGAGTAGTTGCTTTCGAAGTTAGTACGAGTCGTCTGCACACCTGCTTTATGGCGAGCGTGTCCAGAATCGGCTATTTCGCTTTTAGAGCAACGTATTAAGTGAGATTTCGAATCCTTGGAAAATTTAAAGATTCTCTTTATTTTTCCTTCGACCAGCGTTTCATTTCGGAACTCTGGACTGTACGCACGATAGTATTTATTTTTCGGAAGTCCGCCGACGCTAATTTCTTTGCCTCGAAACCCTATTTTCGAGCAATGGATGAATACTTTTTCTTTTCGGGACTTCTAACGAAGTTTCCGTCCGCGATGCCGGATTTGTTTCGACATTTCCAATCTTTCTTCAGAAGGAAGTTTTGTCGTTTGAGCATCACAGCAAAAAGTAGTTTTTCGGGACAGATTAACTTACACCGCCTTTGGGATTTTAGATATCTTTTTTCCCAAATGTCAGAGATTTGTTTTGAGTTATGGAATTCTGACGCCAGAATCTCTCTTAGAATTCATTGGTGAACGTGCTGCAAAAATCGGAATCGTGAAATTTTCATTTTCCCGCGATTTCACCCGCCTATAAATAGGCGAAAAAGCAAAATATCTTCATTTTCTTTCTATTTGGGCCGCGGTTTGAGGAGAGCAAGGGGGAGATCGTTTTTCGCCGAAACTCGACCAATCTTCGCGCAGTTCGTCCCTACTTCTAGGTATTGAGGTAACTAGCACGATTCCTACCTCTGATTACTGTTTCTGTTGCGTTTCTGAAGTCGTTTCTGTGCTCACAGTTTTGAGCTTTTTCTAAAATGGTCCGATTTCTTCGATTTCTTGGTTGGGTTATGTTCCTTACGTTCCCATGAGCCTAAAACCTCTGTCAGTAATCGCCGATTGCGATTCAGTTGTCCAGGATCTGAAAAACTGTTTCAAAACCTTTTTGTCTCACATTTCGAAACTTTATTGCCGAAAAGTCATAATCTGACTTCGTGCCTTTAGGATTTGTTGTCACGGATGTCGTTAGGATCATTGCTGTCAAATTTGTTTTCAGAACTGATAACTTTGAAGTTTTGAGCCTTTATTTTGGACCAAAATGCCCCTGGATAGTCGTATTTCGACCCGATTGTCCGAAAATTGTTCCGACAGTTTCTTTGCCTTAGTTTTACCCTAAAACTACCTTGTGAATTGATTTGGTCGAAGAAAAAGAGCCGAAGCCCTTTTTCCTTTGTGGCCGTGACCTTGTAGTGTTGGGGAGGGAGTTTTCGTTTTCGAAAACTTGTCTTTTGGTACCCGATTGTCGTATTCTGAAGCTTTAATGCTTTGTCTATCGTTTATGTATTGTATTACGATCGAACTAATCGATTTTGTGTGGATTCTGCTTTGTTTTCTCCGAGGTTCAGTTGAAGGAACTTTAGGAGCTTCAAAGCATTTGAGTGAAGGAACCTTTGATTACGAGGCTGGAGCAGCTCGAGGTTAGGGCAACTTACTATATTTAGCTATGATTGCATGATAGGCGTCGATAAATTCGACTTATGCTTTATCTGATGTTGTTTATGATGATGAGTTGTTGTTATGATGTTTTCCATAACTTGTGATGTTGTGCTTTTGTTGGATTGTGCGTTTTGACGCGACTTCGGAGTGGAGATTCATTGATCTGGTGATCTTTGATATTTTGGGTTGGATGAACAACCCTAGGCAAGTTCAAACGAGGGGTTTGAGACTTAGCCATTTGTTGGTATTCGTTGGTTTACTCAGACTTTCCCCGGGAAACTTCTTTTGGGTGGTTGGTTTTCGGAAAACCTAGAATGAATAGAATTTCGAAAACTAGAGACTTTGGGAGACTTAGACTTTGAGAAATAAACTCATAACTTGACTAATTCGAATTGAAACAATTTTCATTAACGTTTAAGCATAGGAGAACTGAAGGGGGAAATATTTACGAAAGACGGGGAAAAGTCGACTTTGTTGTGGGTTTGGAGAGTTATTGGAATTGGGAAAGCCACTAAGGTGAGCTATGGTGATGATTGAAAGTCACCGAGTACTTTAGTACTCTTGGGAGTGTTGTTCGAGTCGTGTTGTATTGACCGACACTGACTCTGGCTTTGGTTTTGGGTTTTGTGGTTGGGGTTGTGTTGTATTGACCGACACTAATCCCTTGGGTTATCTTGTTGTTGGAGCCGTGTTGTATTGACCGACACTTAGTGCTCTTGTTGTTTGGGCTGTGTTGTATTGACCGACACTAGACCCTTGTGTATTCTTATTGGTGGAGTTGTGTTGTATTGACCGACACTTACTCCGAGTTGTGTTGTATTGACCGACACTAACTCATGGTTTTGTTGAGATTGGGTTGTGAGCTAGACACTTTCGTGGTAAGGACGATTCGTTGTTTGGCTAACCATATTGCATCAATCGGGTGAATAACGGGAATGGTTCACCTGTGCATATCATGGTGAATAACGGGAATGGTTCACCAAGGATGAATAACGAGAATGGTTCATCCAGGATGAATAACGGGAATGGTTCATCCATAGTGAAGAACGGGAATGCTTTACTTGTGGCGAACGGGAACGCGTCACAAATCCGGATCATGATTGCATTTCACGCATACATTCATGCTGATTGAGATTGTGTGCTGTTTGATTTATTGAAGCAATGTTAGAGCCATAACATGCTAGGATTATCTATATGATTATATAGCAACATATGTAACTATACCCCATATCACATGTTGAGTATGTTGAGTGTATATCTACTTACTTCTGTGAGTTGACCCTAGCGCCTTGGCTTTGTTTGTATGATTGTGTTTGGGCGGTCGGCCTGCTGCCAGATGTCGACGGTGGATTGGATTTCGATGGTCTCTCCCTCGGGGGGGATCAGGTATGAGTTGGTGGATCGTGATGCCCCCACCGCTTGGGTGATTGTTGTTGCTGGTCATCAGGCGACGTACCGGGGAAGGGTCAAGGAGGACCGGACTGACGAGCGTGGACGTCTGACGAAAGGAGTTCTACGACGCATGGAGCGGAGCTTCAACTTGCCGAATTCAGTTCGATGTGGACTCGGTACTGGAAGGGTAGGTTTAGGCTGGCGTCATGTTTTGTGTAGAGCTCTGATTCGTTTTGCTTTTGGGACAGGGTAGGTTCCCGACGCATGACTTTTTGTGTGGTTCTCTTACTGAGGGATCACAGTGAGTCAGTCGGACCATAGGGGTCTTTGCTTAGGCCATTTTGAGGCCGACTTTCTCCTAGTGGGTTGTAATTATAAACTTTCTTACTCACACTTATGGTTTTGTATATACTTTCCTGCGGGCACACCACTTTGGAGTCACTGCGAGGGCGCGTGACATGGGAGTGCAGCTGAGGCTGTACATGTGTATATATTTGTATATTGGTTAGTTTAGTGGTTGGGCTATGCCTTTACTTCCTATCGCTTTATTTAAAAGGAATCAAACGAAAAAAAATTACCTGTTTTCCGCGTAAAGATTATTTTGGTTACTAATGTGACACCTGGAAATCGGGGTGTTACATAGAAACCCGCCAATAGAAACCCGCCCTGAGGACATTGCATGCCAAGGACCTTCCCCCGATGTGACTGCCACAAACACCCTCATGGACTTCTGCCATGACGACCTCGTACTTTTCAGGTGGAAGACACCTTAGGAGGGGCGAACTAAATCCTCTTCGAAATAGCGTGTCGTCCAACAGCATGTAGTGTCCCGCTTTTCGCCTTTGCTCCCTCGTGTATCTCACGGCCTCACTTGGTTCCCCTGCCAAGATGCCCACGATATGGTCCATCCAAGTTTCTGGCGTTCAACGCAGGCCACCAGTTCTCCTCCTATACTTGGATTGGCTAGTGTCTCCTGAATCACACTCTGATTGTTCCCATGCTTCCGAGTACTTGCCAGTTTTGCCAGGGCATCCGCCCTCTGATTTTTCGTTCTTGGAACAAACTCAACCACCACTTCCTGCAGTTGTCCTATCTGGAGCCGCACGCGCTCCAGATATTTCATCAGAATAGACTCTTTCACCTGAAACACTTCATTCACTTGATTCGCAATTAACAGTGAATCTATTCCAACCAGCAAACTGTCAATCTGAACCTCGATAGCTAGCTTTAAACCTGCAATTAACGCCTCGTACTCTGCCTGGTTATTGCTCGCCTTGAACTAAAACCTCAGAGATTGCTCCAGTATTAGTTCCCCAGGTCCTTCCAACGTCACTCCTGCCCCGCTTCAATTCTCATTCGACAACCCCTCAACAAACAGCGTCCACTGTGTACATACCCTCTCGCCAGTTTCCGGCGTTAACTCCACCACAAATTCGGCTAGAGCTTGCGCTCCAACCTTCCCCCTTTTGTCACACAAGATGAGTGACTGCAGCAGGGAACCACCGCAGTGGGTGGAGGCGGCGGAGGACGAGATGTGAGGTGGCCAGACGGTGAGAACTGGTGGTGACCACAGATCTGATGATGACGGAGGAAAACGACTGGCGGGTGGAGGTGTCCCAAACTTGTTGACGGCGAAAAGATGGTGGTGGCACAGATGTGTTAGCGGCAAAGCAGAGGGGGTAGCGGAGGCATTGGCAGTGGCCCAGAGCTGCTACAGTCGGCGAAATGGCGGAGGTGAGCGCAGATCTGATGGTGGAAGACGAGGTGGCGAGTGTTCAGTGGTGATGGCAGATCTGCTCCAACGATGGATGTGTTGTGGTGGAAAGGAAACTGATGGAGGCCAATGGTGGTGGAAAGACAAGGGGAAAGAAAGAAAACCCACTTATTTGGGTAAATTAACCACCTAAAGTGGTACAAAACTCACTTAATGTGAGAGAAACCCAACTAATGTGGGAAGAAAACCTAACAACAGTAGGTAAAGAAACCTCCCTAATGAAGGAAGACAATCCCCCAGGGAGAGAAGCTGCAGCTCACGGAATAAACCCTAGCGGACACGAGTTAAACGAAAACCCTATGCATTACAGGATTATTACTCAAATCTTAAATTGATGTTGGGCTTTTGGGCCACGACTAGAATAGTCCAAGGTTCAGTGTAAAATAGTTCTTGATGACAGAAAGTTGATCAAATTGACCGTTAACTAAGAAAAATGGTAATTGCTGATAGAAAGACTAGTAGATAAGATGCAACAGGTAACAAAAGAGTTATCTTTTTATTTTGCTTGGATAAGGCTTTCTCCTCCTTGGGTGCGGCATTTCGCACACTCACTGCGTAACAATGGCTTCCACAGTCACCTCCTCATTCCAAATCAGGTCAGGAACACCTTTCTCTTTTCTCTTCTTTGGTTCAGTTATGCATTTCCTTTCCTTCATTCCCTGTATTTTTTGAGGCATCTGAATTTCATGTGTTACATTGCACTTTTCTCTTGTTCAATAATGTTAACATGGTTCATCAAGAAGCAAAAACACCCATTTCGGATTTCAGCTCCTTTATGTCTCAATTGGGTCAAAAGGGTTTTATGCTGACTCAAGCAATTTGTGGGTCTCATTCTGGTTGTCACTTGTAGATAATGTATAATCTTGTCAATATTTGCTTGGATTTCGATGAAATAGATGTTGCACTGAGGATGTTTGATGAAATGCTTCAATGAGCGTCCTTGCTTAGTAGTCCAACAGGGAATTCTGGACGAAATTATTCATAAGGAATATGTTCATGCTTTAACTAATAATAGTTTTGCTTTGGGAGATTATTGTCTGGCTCACACATTTCGTTGGTTTCTTTTATGCAAAGCGTTGATGTGAGGCATGTTTTATGTTATAGTAGGAGTCTAAATTGTTTTGTCAATTTTAATATTGACCATAAGGCTATGGAGGGGAAAATAACTTCCATACGGAATGGAAAGTTAGTTCTGAGTAAAAGCCGAGGCTGCCGAGCATTAAGTTTACCATGCATTGTATCTATTTCGGATGCTCTTGATTTTGTTTTTCTATTCTTGTTTTCATGTATACATATGATTGATGGACTTTCTTAGTTGATTAAAATCTCATTAATTCAAAGTAAACTCTTATCAAATTTGAGAAATCTAACTAATCATTGATGTTCAGCAATTTGAAGTCTGGTTTCTTGGGTGAGAGAAATAAATTCAGAGGTTCAAGTGTTCCTTCTGCTGCTCATGTTGGTTTCTCTAGAAAGACTACAGAATGTAAGGAATCACGGATCGGGAAGCAACCGGTTGATGTTCCATCTAATGTTACTATCAAATTGGAAGGGCAGGATATAGCAGTGAAAGGTCCTCTGGGGGAACTTGCATTATCTTATCCTCGAGAAGTCTTGGTTGAGAGGGAAGAGTCAGGAGCTCTAAGAGTTAAGAAGGCCGTCGAAACTAGAAGGGCGAATCAAATGCATGGGCTTTTTAGGTACTTCATTTTACTGACCCTTTTTTATCAATTGTTTTTGTCTCAATATCATGTAATACCTTTGAATCTATATGCCTTAGTTAAAATTATTTTGTTAACACACTTAAAAGACATTGGGAATAACATTTATTCCTTATTGGAAACAACGGATGTTGCCAATGCTACTGGTATAATGATAGATGTAAACTTATAAACTTTGATTCATCTATCGGTGTTGCTTTCTCATAAGTCATGGCAATAAATTATTTGAGCTAGATATTGGTATTGATAGTTTGTATTTTCGTAGCATTCACTTAAGACAGGAACACAGTGGTGCAAAATGGATGAGCTTATAAATTTGGTTATTCTTAATCACGATAATTCAGGTTTTTTGTTATAATTGTTATTTAGGTATTTTGAGATGTTGATTCTGTTGTCTTTTCATTGGTCATTTGTTTTTGAGAAACTATTATATGATTAGAATTTATATTTTATTAGGCCTGGCATAATGTTGTTGTTGTTGTTGTTGTTTCTCTTTTTGTTATTGTTATACACTTATACTTCCATTACAGAATAAAAGTTTGCTTGTATGCGCAGAATCATGGGTTTCACCAATCACCATTCAAAGCTTAAGCTGTGCATCACAGCTTGCATTTATACAAATATCTCTTCTTAATTCTAATTATATTTCACCTGTCTATATTAGATCCATGTTTGACTCTTATGTGATTTGCAAAAATGTTATTAGGACACTTACAGACAACCTGGTTGTTGGAGTATCTAAAGGTTTTGAAAAGAAGCTTCAGCTTGTTGGCGTTGGGTATCGTGCTACGGTAGAAGGAAATGATGTAGTCCTGAATCTTGGATTTTCTCATCCTGTTAGGATGACAATCCCTGATGGCCTCAAAGTGAAGGTAGAAGAAAACACGAGAATCACAGTTAGTGGATATGACAAGTCTGAGATTGGCCAGTTTGCTGCTTCAATAAGGAGATGGAGACCCCCAGAACCATACAAAGGTAAGGGTGTCAAATATGCTGATGAAATAGTGAGGAGAAAGGAAGGAAAAGCAGGGAAGAAGAAGTAATGGCCGTTCCAATTTTCCATTTTTATTTATCTCCTGTTGTTTTTCCTCGTTTCTTGGAAATGGAAATGTTGTGCAAACCGGATAATGGAAATTCATGTGTATTAAGATAATCTATAATATTAATTGCTTATTCGTCTCTCCCTCTTTCTCTCTCTCTTTTAAGTCAGCTATAATAAAAACTGTTATTATACTATGGCCATGATCAGAGACAGACCCAGGTTTAGCTGAAAGGGGCGATCGCCCCCCACAATTTAAAAAAATGACAATACATGGTACTGAGAACATTGTGTTCGCCCCCCCTCCCAAGCAGCCAGCTAGCTAATTAAAAAGGTCCTCTGGTAGCCTAACTCTTTGTTTGACAAGCCTAGAGCTAGGCTTTAATACTAGTCTATCTCTATTTAAACTAGCCACAACCGTGTTTATCTTTTAATCTTCTCTTTGAGTATATATTGTTTTAGCATTTATTTTTCTTCATATTACTCTCTACATTTCTCATCACATCACGTGTATATCACTCATTTTTCACTCTTTCCTTAATGTTTGAGAAACGTGGGGAGTATAAATGGTAAGTGAATTTAATGTAGGGATGATGGTCATAAGAGCATCTCCAATGCTAGTTCTTATTTCTTAGTTCTTAGCACTATTCATGTGGGCCCGTATTGCCACATGTGTTTAAGCAACTCTCAAGTAATTTTACTCCAACCATGAGTTCTTAGTTCTTAGTTCTTACTACTATTCATTTGGTCCCACCAACCACATTATTTATACTTTTTTTTCCATAAAGTAATAAAACAAAACTCATAAAGTAATAAAGTAATTTGGATGAGAGAGAAATAATTAATATTTTAAGCTAAGAACTCAAAAAGCAAAACATCTTATATAAGAACTGAGTTCTTATTTTTAAGAACTAAGGAGTCCATGTCAGCACCTCCAATGGTAAAGTTCTTAGTTCTTAGTTCTTAACTCCAAAATAAGAACTAAGAACCTTGCATTGGAGATGCTCTAATAGTCCTTGTGTTAGTGAATTTGGTTTTAGTTCCTTGTCGAAAAAAATGTGGGTTATTGTCCCTGTTATTGTGCACGTTTTGGTTTTGGTCTTCACCCGAGGGTGGAGCTCCAATAAGAGTGAGTGACTGGTTGACGTGACTTTATCCATGTCATTTTTTATTTAATTTTAATTCCACATACATTATTAATAATTAAATTTAATTACAAAAAACTTTAAATCCTAATTAATTAAACTTATTTAAATGTTACATTAACTAAACAAAACATAAATTTTCATTTTTTCTATGTCAACATAATCTTCATCTTCTTCCTCATCCCTAATCCATAATCCTTTAAAATTCTAAACCAATCCTCCATTGAAATAAAAAAACTTAGAAATGCAAATTCAAATATCCATATTACACAACATCATAGTTTACTCAACATCTTCCTCACAACCGGATTGAGATAAGAGGAAATTAAATCAGAGAATCTCAAATGCTCAAACCCTCCGCTTCCCGAAAAATCAAAATCCTCCTTCTGAAACCCCCAAATCCTCCAACTCCAACAAACCCAAATCCTCCTTCACAAACCCCAAATCCTCCACTGATTCCCTTGAAACGAGTCCACCACCATAGATTCCCTTGAACCTTAACTGCCATCGCCGCCTCTTGATTCAACCTGGACCGACGAAGACAACTCTACTCGAACGCCCAACCTGTCATAGTTGTTTCTTACAAGATTCCTCCATGGAGTACCGCTCCCGGCCATGAGTTCCACCTCTTCCCCGTTTTGTCGTGGCATGGGTTTTGTTGGTGTGGGTGAAAACTCGAGTCGGAGCAAGGGTAGAGTTGGTGCAAGTGACGACGACAAGTTTTGATTTTTCCACTCTAACATCTTCTCTCTTTCCCCTTTTGTGGTTGATTGGTTCACTGGGTGTGGGTGAGGGCTTCTAGGTTGTTGGGTTTGCTAAGGGTGGGGTGGGTTTCTGGGTTTGGTAGTGGCTCTTTCCTTTTCCTTTCTCATTTTTAGTGAAGATATGAATTTGTGAGATCTATAAGAGTGTATGATGTGAAAAACCGAGTTATGAAGCCAAACCATTTTCTTCTTCAATCAATGGGGTTTCTTATTCTTGTCTTCTGGGCTTTTTGAGTGTTTTGGTTTTCTGACCGTCAATGGTAAATTTTTTGTTCTTGCTCTGATATTTCAGGATTTGGCGGGTATGGCTTTGATATTATGGGTTGTGGGTAAATTTTATGGGTTCGGGGGACGGTTGATCTTGATTTTTAAGTTTTTAGGTTTAGTTCTTTTTGAAGAATATGGAGAATGAAGATGGTGAAGAACATGATGGATTCTGGATTCTTGTTTAGAAAAAATGGTGAAGAACATGAAGGTTCTGGAAAATGGTTGAAGAATATAATGGTGTGAAAACGATAATGATGAAGATGATGGAGATGGTGGGGTGATAGAGATGATAGTGACGATGAAGATAAAGAAAAAAGATTAAGGTTAATTAAAAGAGAAATTAGGATTTATTTTCAAATTTTTAATGATTTAATTTCATTATTAATTATATATGTGGAATTAAAATTAAATTAAAAATGATGTGCATAAAGCCACATTATCATTCTGGGCATTAGTTTTAACACCTTTTTATTAATCTCACACCCTCTTTTATTTTTTAAATTCCCTTAATACCCTATCTTATAAAGAGATAATCAAAGTGTGAAATAGTATTTTCACACCTAATAACTGTGAAACAGTTTCACACTCATTGAGTGTGAAAATGTTTCACACTCACTAAGTGTGAAACGCTTAAAACGAAAGGAAGAAGGTGAAGAGCGAATGAACATACTTGATTCACACAATTGTGTTTCACACTCAAGGGTGTGAAACACAATTCAGTTTCACACTCAAGATCGGGTGTGTTTTTTTTATATTTTCATTTCACACTCAAGAGTATGAAATATTTACAAATTTCACACTCATGAGTGTGAGTTGTTAATAATTTTATTTTTAAAAATAATTTTTGGTTTTTTTATATTTTCATTTCACACTCTTAGAGTGTGAAATATTTTTAAATTTCACCCTCAAGAGTGTGAAGGAACCAACTGTTAAGAATTTTATTTTTATTTTTAAATATTTCACTTTTTTATAATTAAATTTCACATTCAAGAGTTTCAAAAATGCAAGCTCACACCCTAATGTCAAACTTTCCTTCCTGTTCAAGGTTCAAATACTTTCATGTCAATTTTGGAATTTTTACAAACAACAAACACAGTTAGTTTATTATTTAATAAAGTCAATCAATTGTATATATCACATTAAGCACATGAGATATGTGAACCTTATTAGTGGTGAAGGCTTCTGTACAATCTACCATAACAACAGGAGATGATGCATTCATGTCATCAATTGCATTCATTAAATCTTCATCATCCTTCAATATATGACCTCATTCTTTCATAGCATCCACTTCATTATCTACTTCTTTCACATGATCCACCTTGATATGATCCCCTTCAGCCACATTATCGACTTTCTCAACGAGCACATGAGACATGATTAGCTATCCTGAAATGGAAAAGTGTAAGAATCAAAAAAGAAAAATTCACAAACAAGTAAATTTAACACTTTAGAGTGTGAAATGAACAACTATTTCTCACTTCAAAGTGTGAACTACAAACCAAATTCACACTCTAAAGTGTGAAATACGAACAACAGTGATAAAATGAAATTTTCACACTTACTAACTGTGAAACACTGAGTGTGAAAATGTTTCACCCTCACTGAGTGTGAAACACTTAAAACGAAAGGAAGAAGGTGAAGAGAGAATGAACATACCTCGGTTCACAATTACAAAGTATAAAATATTTTTACATATATTAAGTGTGAAAAGTGGCGACGAAGGAAACCATGAGATGAGAGTAAAAGTGAAGGGTGGTGTGACAAACAAAGATGATGGTAGTGATAAGGTAGGAAAAGGGATATGTTTGGAATGAAATTAAATTTTAAGGGTATTTGAGACATTTTAGTGCATAAAGGAGGGTGGGAGATTAATTGAGGGGGTGTCAAAACGAATGCCCATCATTCTCCTGTCACTCAGCACCCTCACCGGAGCTCTGCCCTTAGGTGAGGATTAAAAATTTAAAACCAAAAAGTGCACAAGCGTAAGGACAATGACCCAACTTTTTATCTGGTGAGAGCTTAAAACTAAATTCATTTACAAATTTAGGGACTAAAATGACCATTAACTCTTTTATTATATTAATATTGTTTCTCTTATAAATCACCCGCAGCAACATGCTAAGGCTATTGAGTTTTGTAACTAATATTAATATTAAAAAAAATACTAGCAACACTCATTTTAATACTTCTCATTCACTTGTCTAAGTCCTAACAAACTGAAAGTGAGACTCGTATTTTAAATCCCACATAAATGAGTGTTAATGAGAGCCTTACAATTTGTTTTCGTACATTGGAAAGATAAATCACACCCTTCAGAGATTGATCACAAACTTCTCACACCCAACTCATATGTCCCTTAGGCCTTAGCTCTTACCATTTGAGCTATCATTCAGGGACAATGAGAGTGTTATAGTGGAAGTGTTAAAGCGAGTGTTGTGTATTTAATAATAGATATAATAAATTTTAATAATAGATATATTCTACTTTACATATATATAATGATTAATTGATATTGAAATATATACTAAAATTATAAAATATAATTAAATTATTAAGATGATGTCCAACTTTAGTATTTAATTTTTATTATTAATTTTTTTTAGAACAAAAAGATTATATTAATAGTAAAGATAAGCCATGAGAACAATCCTCTCATGTGGATGAGTTGATAAAAATATAAAAGATACAACATGGATCCCAATCTCATGCTAGAGAGCAATGACCTTATCACACCCCCTTAACATGTTGTGTATTTAATTTTTATTTATACGTAAGAAGTTTTATTAGTTACTTTTTATAATTCGCCAACTTGTGATTAATAATTAAAATTATGATAATAATCTTAATTTTAATTTTAATATATAAGGAATTGAAAAGTTTTAAAACAAGTTATAAATATAAAAATTATTTTTACTATCTGATATTGTTATTAATGTAAAGTTATTCAATTTAATTGTTGTTATTTAACAATTGTCCTTATTAATTAAAATTGTTTCAAAAAAAATTAAAATTGAAATACTATGAAAATTTTAATAATATGAAAATTTATTTTTAAATATGGGAAATTAAAAATTTTAACAAATAGTAATTAATATAATGAATAGTAAAGTGGACGTAGTTTTTATTTTTTATTTTTTTATTATCTGATGTATTTAATACAAAGAAATTTTTTATTACTTAATGCACTGAATGCTGAGGATCATGTCTCCTTTCAAAATATATATATAATAATTTTATTATAATGTAAATGTAGTCAACTTCAATTATTATTATTATTTAAAATATTTCCTCAATTGTAATTAATAATTAGATTTACAATATTAACATTTATTTTTAAAATATGGGAAATTGAAAAGTTTAACAAATATAATGAAATATTTTGACAGTAAATATAATGAATTATAAAGTGGATGGAACTTTTTTAGTTTTTAATTTATTATCTAATGTATTTTTTACAAACCAATTTTTTTTACTACTTAATGTATTGAATGTGAAGTTTAAAGTCTTCTTTATACTACTAGTATAAAAGTAGACTTGACCCAGTTGAAGAAGCATTTCAAAGTTTGCATCTTTACCAATTTTCAAGGATAAGAAGCTTGAAACATCAATAGGGTAGGTTGAACTTGACACACAATTTGAACTCATAGTCATTCACAGAAGCAGATTATGAGAGATAATTACAACATGACCATTGGACAAGAGCAGAAGAATTTCGGATCAGGGCATTTTCGTCATCACAAGGACGAAATCTGGCACACATTCATCAAATCATTGCCGAGATCTACTGTGATCCTGGTTTTCCCCGTCGTCCTAATCATCGGCGCGCTGTTGTACACGCGCTCCATCGACATGAATGTGAGTTCTGTTTATAATTTACATCTTATTGTTTCCTTTGCCTCCGAAGTTGATTGGATCCATGAGTGTTCTTTTTTTCAATGTTGTTGGTTGTTTGTTTCCCACGTTGCATTTTGTCCTAAACAGAGAACATTTTTTTTTACAACCAATGAAAAGACATTGTCGTTTTGCTCAATCTAGTTAGCTAGCCCTATTTCATTTGTGTGGCTTGTGTAAAAAAGCATGTATGAAAATCGTGATTTGCATGTTAAAATGGTAATTTGCAATTAAAATGATTATATGGTGAAATATTATTAGAGGTACGTAAAACTCTTTTTTTTTTCTATATCATAAAAAAACTCTTATTTTTTAATATTAATTAAAATGAAAATTTTATAAAAAAAATGACAATAACAAAAAATTAATTATTTTTTATATAGAAAAGATAAATTACACTCTTAGGATTGATTAATGAACTTTCCCCCTCAAACTAATATGTGTTGAGCTTGAACTATCCTTCGAAGAATTGGTTAAATAATATTGTTCTCGATTCTTTTTATCCTTTTAATAAGTGAATGTAGTTTTTTTTTATATATCATAAAGATAAACTACATCTTCAAAGAATATTCTTCTCCGAAACTCATGTATTCAGTTCTGAACACTTGAGTTACCTTAACACACAAGAAATGAATTTTATATAATACTACAAGATTCCTTTTATGGGTGAACCTATGCACCAATTTTAGGGGTGTAATTTTACACCACCTACTTTGACTGGGTATAGCAGGTCAACACATTATTTTTTTTTAAGAAAAAATATTATTAAAAATTTATCATATATTAAATTTCTTTAAAAACAGATGTGTTGACCTGTTATAGCAGGTTAAAAAAAGTTGTCTAAAATTAGACCACTTTAAAAGTGGTCCACATTAGGGGTCACCTCCTTTTATAATAAGTTGAAAAAAGCAACGGGGACCCACTTGTGACTTTTTACTAGTCATGATTCATGAGCGAGTAATGATATATACACACCTCATTTTTTAAACACTTTATTTTCACCTCTTTTTGTTTCTATCTCTCTCATCTTATCATCTATCACATCTCATACTTTCTCTCTCATACTTTTTCTTTTCTTTCTATCTCTCTCTTCATTCCACCTCTTCCACCTCAAATTAGAGGTGTGTAAGTAACATTATTGTTCATGAGCCTTGTCATTTTGTGACACTTGTTGCAGCATTTATGTACATAGTTGGGTTGGAACTTGGGACCATAAGTTGTAAGTTGTAACGTAACGTTCCATTACATTATTAACTAGGTTCTTCCACGTTGCATTGTTGGGCGTGTTTTTCTTTATAGGTAAATGTTAGTTTTTAGTTATTTTAATAAATTTTTCTATTCTCAGAGCACATTTCATCTCACCCAATCTTATGTCATCTAACTCTTACCGCTTAAGTTAACCCTCGGTGACTAACATTTTTTTCTAGAATTTAAACCCTTCTTAGCTTTGAAAGACTGATGTTGCCCTTCTGAATGTAATCAACGGGGAATTATCTAGTGAAGAATGAACTTAAATTTTATCTACGACATTAACATCAAATTTCATTTAATAATGACTAAAATTGTGCTTGAAATAAAATGTGTAAGAATATTTGCTAATATTTTCTAAAATATTTTGTTGAATAATAATTTACTGACGAAGCAAATAAGTTTTGGATATAATCAAATTAAAATAAAAAATATGAAAATTAAGATAAAGAAAATGTGATTGGCAAATGGCAATCTGCATAAAACATAAAACTGTTTACATTAAAAGTGTATCCTAATTAAATCCTAAATATAGTCGAAATTAAGGGTGTAGTTTAGAAGATAAAAAAGAAGTTAAACGAAAATCTTGAGACATAAAAAAAAGATACTTTAAGCTTAAGGGGATAATATTGATATGCTCACATACCTATAAAATATTATGAAGAGATGCAAGTTTTTATATTCTTAATTATTCTAGAGGCAATGATCACTTCAAATTGCATAGTTTCCTCATAACAATATGTTTTACCTATGTTTCTTTCTTGATTAATTACTAAATTAAATAATTAAACAATGCATTCAATTAGTGTTGCCACAAAATAGGATGGAGTAAGTTTGGACAAATCTAATATTTTGAGAAGTTTATCATTCATCAAAGAAAAATATTGTTTACTAATATGGTTGATCACCACATTGTGTTGTGTGTAGGAGGTCCTTCCCGCAGATTCATCTCCCAAACAAACATTATTTAGCACCACAACACACGACGTACCAAACCAATCCCAGAAGCAAATGGAGATACCACTAAATTGCAGTGGGTACAACAACATCACCAAAACATGTCCTGCATATAACCCCTTCTCATGGACCAATCAGGACCGTTCATCGAGCCCCATGTGTCCCGATTACTTCCGTTGGATCCACGAGGATCTACGACCGTGGGCCCAGACAGGCATAACAAAGGAGATGGTGGAGAAAGCAAGAGCAACAGCAAACTTCAAACTAGTAATATTGAATGGGAAGGCTTATTTGGAGTGGTATGAGAAGTCTTTTCAGACCAGGGATGTTTTCACTTTGTGGGGAATTTTGCAATTGTTGAGAAGGTATCCTGGAATGGTGCCTGATTTGGAGCTCATGTTTGATTGTGTGGATTGGCCTGTGGTTTCAGTTGATGGGGATAGTGCTAAGAACCCGCCACCAGTTTTTCGTTATTGTGGGAATGATGCCACGTTGGATATTGTCTTCCCTGATTGGTCCTTTTGGGGATGGTAAGTAACCTTTTTCTTCCCTATTATGAAAAAAAAAATTAGAGTTGTTTCCTTTTGCACACTTTAAATAACTTTTTATTAAGATGCCTAAACGACCCTAGGTAAAGTTTAGGTGACATCACCTAGTCCTAAATGGATCAAGGACATTTAAGATAAATGATAAAATATGAAATTTCTAATCCACTTACTTTAAATATCATTTGTCAACCTAGGGCTAAAATGATGAACTCAATCTTTTACTTGAGTCATTTAGAAAATCCTCTTTTTATACTTTTAAGAATTTTAATTTTTTAATTCTAAAAGTTTTTTAATAAAATTAATTAGTTACATGCATGTTTTATTCAGTTTTATGTTTACACTTCAATGTACCAAAAAAATGTTTACACTTCTGAAATTTCTAAGTGGAAAGTGAATTTTTAATAAAACATAATTTTTAGAAGTGTAAAATGTTTTTTCCTGAAGTAGAAGATGATACACTTTTGTAAATAAAAAATTTACACTTTCAAAAGAAATAAAGAATTGCTAATTACACTTCCGAAAGAAAAAAAAAAATTACACTCCAAAAGTTGAAATTTCGAAAAAAAAAAAAAAATTAGAGCATGCGATTGTTGTTTTGAAAAATAAAAACTTGTTTGATGTAAGCAATTTCTAGAAATTGTTATTAAAATCCGTTCTAGTTTCAATTTTAAGACTGAAATCCCAATATAGCTCAAAAATATTTTTTTTGTTTTTGTTTTAGTTTCAGGTCACATCAGCTTTGCAAAATATCTGATTCAAGGTGTTTTTTTCTTTTTTTCTTTTAAAAATAGATTTAAATTTTGTTTATGAAAAACGAGAAGGGAATCAAAGAAGATCTTACCTTATGAAACTTTGTAATTATGATATTAAATTATTAACATACTAATATTGATGGCATATTGTGCGATCTCTGCTGCATAGGCCTGAGGTTAATATAAAGCCATGGGGAGTTTTGTTGGGAGAGTTAAAAGAGGTCAACAAGAAGACAACATGGATGAACAGAGAGTCTCATGCTTACTGGAAAGGCAATCCCGCTGTTGCTGAAACTAGACAAGATCTCATGAAATGCAATGTTTCTGACAAACAAGATTGGAATGCTCGTTTATATGCCCAGGTATCAACTTTCTTCGTTAGCTAGGTTCTATGTGAGTGCAGAAAATCCATTCCCTTAGGAAATGGTAAGTGTACACGCATGGAGGGTAGACATCCAAAGTGTGAATGTACTAAGGGTATGTTTGAGTAAACAACTTATTTAAGCACTTACGTTAATAAGAGCTTATAGCATAATTGCTTATTCATAAGCAAATCTAAACAACTTATACTTATATGTAGCCTATTCACATAAGTTTTCTTAAACACTTGCATAAGCGCTTATGCTATAAAATAAGTTTAAATGAGCTCTTTCAGGGCCTAATCGGAGTTTAGTCATCTAAAATTGCACACCTTACCATATTAGTCCGAAAACAAATTTAGTCACTGAAGCAGTCCATAAAAAGTTAAAACCTTACATTCTTTAAGGGATGAATGTGGTGATAGTTTAGTTCTTCAAGGGAATAATTTAGTGAGTGAATTGTTTTAGAAATATACACTTACAGTTGTATATTTTGTGATTCCATATTTTTGAGAATTCAAGTATGAGTTAGAGTCCCCATATTAGTTAAGTATGGGTGAGGAGAAGACTTTATAAGAGATGTGTCTCATAAACTTAATGCCTTAAGGTTTTGGGTTCAGATGTAGCGTTGATATCTCTTGGTGTCTTGCTCCTCGACCCATTGGCTCTCTTGTCTTCCCCAACAAGTGGTATCAAAGCCGATAGTCCGTGAGATCATGGTAACGACTTCTTATGTCGAAAGTCTTCCCAGCAGTGTGGCTAGGCGGTGGGTTCCGTTGACGCAGCGAATGACCGTACAATTGTGGATAGCATCCGCGGAGGGGCCATGATAATGTGGTGGTTACTCGCACTTGAATAGGAGATTGTTGAGAATTCAAGTGTGAGTTGGTGTCCCACATTGGTTAAGTATGGGTGAAGAGACAACTTTATAAGAGATGTGACCCATAAATCTAATGTTTTAAGGTTTTGGATTAAAATGTGACGTCGATATCTCTTCGCACCTCGACTCATGAGCTACCCTATCTCCTCCAACACATTAACCATTAAACATACTGCAGGTTTATCAGTAAAATGATTTGCTTGGAAACATATATGGCATGATAAATATGATTTAAAATGATTTGCTTAGCATGCTGATAAATAGGATTATAACATATCCGACATAAATATTCGATTATTGGCTTGGAAACATGGCATGATGTAAAAAAGTTAATGAGCATGATCTTAGAAAAGGTGCTTGGCAAAACACTAACTCAAAATATATGTAGACTGATCTAGCCATATCTTTAGTCATTCTGAAACTTTGACACACACTCTCATATCCAAGATTGAACAACTAGAACATTCTTATAATTCATACTAGATCTAACTCTACTAGAAAACTAGGTTAGGAGTGAGAGTTATTCATTCCTTTATAAGGATTTATTGTCTAACAATGAAACTTACAGCAAGCCTCTTAACAAATGAAAATTTTCTTCCAGGATTGGATTCGTGAAACACAACAAGGGTTCAAGCAATCAGACTTGGCAAGCCAATGCAATCATAGGTATAGCATTCAAACTTTGCTTTCTCTCTATGGAACATGAAAAAGTCCACAAGTTTGATTTCTTGCTTGCATTATACTTTTGTTCTGTGTAGTAATAAATTTTTAGTGATTTTATATTTATTGTGCAGTTATCAACAAGCTATTGTTTTAATTCAATCATGATGTGTGTAGGTATAAGGTTTACATTGAAGGTTCTGCTTGGTCTGTCAGTGAAAAATACATTCTGGCATGTGATTCTGTCACTTTATTTGTAAAACCCCATTACTATGACTTTTTCACAAGAGGGTTAATACCAGTGCACCACTACTGGCCCATCAAGGAAGATGATAAATGCAAGTCCATTAAGTTTGCAGTGGATTGGGGAAATAGTCACAAGGAAAAGGTAATCTTTAAGTTTTGCCTAGTCACCACAACAATAATTTAATTCTTACTAAAAGGATTTACCAGCAAGCAGTTAGTTCAAGTGGTATATGGTTGATTTCCATTGAATAAGGTCATGGGTTCAAGTTTTATGTACTTGGTGAAGAAGCTTAGCATTATCCTAATCTTGTACTTCATGTTTCATGGCTGTTTTTGGTGTTTATCAGGCACAGAAAATTGGAAAAGCGGCAAGTGATTTCATTCAAGAAGAGTTGAAGATGGACTATGTGTATGACTACATGTTTCACCTCCTAAGTTCTTATGCTAAACTCTTTAGATACAAACCATCCATTAGTGCTCAAGCTATTGAGCTATGTGTGGAGTCAATGGTTTGTAATGCAGAAGGATTTGAAAAGAAATTTATGATGGAATCATTGGTCAAGGGTCCTAAAAACACCATGCCATGCACCTTGCCTCCCCCTTATGATCCTCCATCTATCAATGAACAATTAAGGAGAAAGGAAGGTACAATTCAACAAGTGGAATCATGGGAGACAAGATATTGGGAGAAACAAAATATGACATCTTAATGCCAGGGTCGTCCAATACATAAAGTTCAAATAGGCAATTGCCTTAGGCCCAAAAAAATTATTACCTAATAATATATACCATTAAGATTTGAGAGAAGTAATTAAACAATTAAAAATCATGTCGTATTAATTGCAACGTAAATTATACAACGTGAGAATTGAGAAGTGCAGCTTTGTCAGTTATTAGTAGTATTTTGTATTGATAAATTTACATTTTCTGAAAAACTAATAAACAAAATATCCGTTATTTTCACATTCCTAAAATTGAAAAATTAATTTGTGTTTACTCATAATCTCATTAGCTTTATTTACTTATATTTATAGTATTGTATAAGTTTGCTCTTTAAATGACATACTTGATATCAAAGTGTTGTAAAATCTCTGATTGTTTCATTCATTCCTTGCATTCTATGTTCTATTGTTCATAAATTTTCATTTATTTTTCAGTATTATTTTATATATATTACAATCCTGCTTCTAACGGTTGCTATTGATAAAAGAAGTTTTTCAAAATTAAATTGCTTAAACCATATCTAAGGTCAACAATGTTACAAGTAGATATAACGAGTTAACTATCTTATCTATTGAAAGAAAAATATAAGAATTGATTTATTATAAAACTCATAAATGATTTCACTCTTCGAAAAGCTAGAAGATTAATATTAAAAATTAATAATTTATATGATATGTTAAGTCTCTTTAAGATTTTTGTCAAAAAAAGTTACTTTAACATCACCATAAAGGCAATTTCTGTGGTGCCCGCAACTTTTTTATGGGTAGCGTACAGGAATTTGACTGGCCAATCACATTATTTCATTTGTTTTGATTTATTTAAATCCTGGATAATAGCAATAGCCTTTCGTAAATCATGATTCTACCCCCTAACTTCATTTATTTTTAAGTTGGTCCCTTGGCTAAGGTAAAAGAAAACAAAAGCTGAGTATAAAAAATCTTGAAGGAAATTTACATACTGGGTTTATGAAAGCTTAGATTAGTGTTTAGGGTTTATGAGATAGGGTTTGTTTCTGAAGTCACCTAGCTTGATTTCTAAATTTCTTTTCATCGATTTGAACTGTCGTCATTGGTTAGGCTTTGGGTTGTGTGATTTCGAGGGATTCACAGGTGGATGCTTCTCCGATTGTGCGTTCACTGATGTGTCGCTGTTAGATTTTGAAACGGGTGATTGGATCTATTGAGCAGGGATCGAAGTTGTCTGTGGATATTTGCGACTAATTGAACTGGTATGATTTTTAATAATTCTTATCCTAAATATGGTTTTATTAATATTTTATTTTTCGTCAGTAATTTCGTCGGTTAGGTAGCATTGTGATGAATCATTGGTTCTGTTTTTTTTTCAGAGTTGGGAAAATGAATGATTCTGAAGAAGATAATTGGCTTAATCCGTTTGATGACGACCTTTGTATCATCGATGAGGATGAAAGTCTGAATTCTAACCCTGTCAACGATCCTGAGAACGATGGGAATGAGGATGAAAATTGTTTGAAGGAGGATGAAAATGGTTTGAAGGAGGGTGAGAATCTGATTGATGTGAATGTAGGGGATAATGAAGGTGGAAATTTTGTGGATGTCGATGAGATGATTGAGACTGTACAGGACAGTCAAAAGGACTCTGATATAGATGTTAAAGTCATGAAAATGATTACTGAATTGTCTGCAGACGACATTAGAGAGTTGGATTTTTGTTCTGAGGAGGAAGCATGTGAATTCTATTCCAAATATGCTCGTTTCCGTGGATTCTCTCCAAGAAAAGATGATGTTTACAAGGATTCTGATGGCAATATTATCTCACGTCAGATAGTGTGCAATAGGGCTGGTCAAAGGCATCAGAAGCATATGCATAATGGTGGTAGAACAAAACAACCTAAGCCTATTACTAGAGTCTGTTGCCTTGCTATAATTCGATTTCGTTGTGTTTCTAGCAGTAAAAGGTGGAAAGTTGTTTTTTTTTGCGATGAGCACAATCACCCATTAACACCATTTAAGCATGTTCATTTGATTCCAAAATTCCGGCAGTTGAGCGAAGGGGACAAAGCTCAAGGAGATGGTATGAACCTGGTTGGTGTGAGGACCCGCAATATTATGGAGGTGATAATTGGCCAAAAAGGGGGGGCTGAGACTGTAGGCTTTACCAACAAGGACTTGTCCAACCACCTAGACAAGGAAAAAAGGAAGAGAATCAAAGATGGTGATGCAGTTGCGGCGCTACCCTATTTACAAGGAAAATGTGACAGTGACCCACTATTTTTCTTCAAGTACAACAAATCAGAAGAAGGTAATCTCCTTAACTTGCTCTGGTGTGATGGCACTAGTAGACTTGATTATAATGTGTTTGGTGATGTGGTTGCCTTTGATAGCACATACAAGAAGAACAAGTATAATAAGCCTTTGGTGATTTTTTGTGGATACAACCACCACAAGCAAACAACTATCTTTGCTGCTGCACTTGTTCATGATGAGAAAACGGAGACTTACAAATGGGTTTTGGAAACCTTGACTGAAGAAATGTTTAACAGACATCCTAAGGTGGCGGTTACAGATGGAGATAAAGCAATGAAGGAAGCTATTAGAGTTGTGTGGCCGAATACCACGCATCGTCAATGTGCATGGCACATTCACCAGAATGCTATAAAAAAGACTAGAAATACTGATTTTGCAGATGAATTCAAGTTATTTGTGTATGCTAACTTGAACCCTAACAGGTTTGGAGAGAAGTGGGATAAACTGATTGAGAAACATGGTCTAGCCAACAACGAATGGATTGAGATGATGTATGAGACAAGAGCTTCTTGGGCAAGCACCTTCATGCAAGACAAATTTTTTGCTGGTATTCGTACAACGTCTTTATGTGAAGGTATTAACTCATTCATAAAGAATTATCTGCATTGTAAGTGTTCTTTGTTGGATTTTCTTTTCAATTTTGAGCGGGCTTTGAAGAAATACAGGCACAATGAGTTGGTTTCTGATTTTAAGTCTTCTTATGGTGAGCCTGTTATCACAACTGCACTTAGTGGCATTGAGTATGGAGCTGCCAAAATATTAACCGGGGATATGTTCTGGGAAGTTAAGAGTCAAATTGAAGATGCTCTAGGGATAAATGTGGAGCGTGAGGAGGTGTCCAATATTGTGATGATGAAAATGAGAAAAATTAGTAATCACATAAAAGAATATATTGTGGTTTATGATAAGAACCAGAAAAAGTTTGTCTGTGATTGTGGTTATTATGAGTATTTTTTTATTCCTTGTTCTCACATAATAGCTGGGATGAGAAGTGAGTATATTGATGAATTTCCAACCAATCTAGTTTCTAAGAGGTGGTTGAAATCAGCCAAGTCTGCTCATGTGTATTCAATTACAGAGCCTAGTATTCAATCACAGAATTTGAAATTGTTGCGAAAAGGAGCTATGTCTGCCGCATGCAACTATCTCGCAGAAATGGCATGCGAAAAGGATGATGAATATGCAAGTGTAATGGAAGGCATTTATAAACTGTTGAGGGATGTTCAGAAGAGTCGCAAACCGGGTTGTACATCAAACAGTGCAGCCTTTGATGTGGGTGATCCAATTGTTGTACCGGCTAGAGGTGCCCCCAAGAAGAACAAAACTGGCACCAAGAGAAGGCAGTGCTCAAATTGCAGGGGTATTGGACGCACGATTCGTACGTGTCCGGCTTTGCTTTATTCTGATCAAGTCCCTAATACTGAAGGAGGTGAATCTGCAACTGAAGGAAGGAAATGAGGACAGCTTACACGACGAGGTGATTGTGATATTCACCATATTTATTGCCTGTGCTTAGCATTATCATGTTGCATGTGCATTTTGGATAGATAGTTGCTTAAATTGAAATGATTTACAGGTCAACGTTGGCAGCTTAGATCGGCAAAATAATGGGGCTTCGGTGGCAAGTAAACTTAAATCTCAGCAGCGAGAGCACGGAAATGTGTCGTCATCCACCCAAGTATCTGTAAATGAAATGCTTGTCATTCATCTTAAATTTTCTTGCATTGTGCTCAAGTTTTCTTTTTAGAGTGATTGGTGCTTACAATCTGTGCAGAATTTGCGTTCAAATCAGAACCCGGGGTCGAGAAAACAAAATAAGCGTAAGTCTCAGCAGCGAGAAGTCCCAGTCATGATACATTCAAGCCAAGTATCTGGGAATGAATTGGTGAGTATTTTCCATTTTCTTCTTATTTTTTAGTTTACTTAAATGCATCAATGTGTGAGTCTCTGATTCCTGGTCATAACCTGTGCAGACTCAGAGTTCACCGAATAATGCAGGTCGCGGTGATGTGGATAACAACAGAGTTACTTTGTTGCCCCAGCATCCACAGGAAATACCTTTGACCCAAGCATCTGTGAATCAGGTAATTAGAATGGTTGTATAATTTATTTATTTTCCCTTCAGTGGTGTTTACTCAAGTTCCTCATTAAATTGTTTTCTCGTGGACATAATCTGGGTAGGTACAGGTTTATAACATGGAGCCTATTGTACAACAAGTCCACTATCCTGTTGTTCGTGCTTCAGCTGGACTTCCATTTTTGCAACCTACTTATGCCGTGAATATGACTGATGGAGTTCAGGTGTTTCCACAGTTTATACAGCACCAAAACGTCCAGGTTCCTTACCAAGGAGTTCAGATGCAAACGCTTTTTCAAGCTGGACCTTCTGGCTTACTCCCGACATTCTCATCGACGTTGGCGGCAGTCGATAGGAGACACAATAGAAATTCAAGTTTAGGAAATAATTGAAAGCATTTCATTTTAGGCACCTTCATTTTAAGTCAGTTTGATTTTGATATTGGAACAAATTATGGTTTTGGATTGTAACAGTTATTAGTGTAACTTGATGTAGCGTTAACATGTATTTGTGTGAAAAAAAAATTATTAAATTATATTTTAAAAACATCTTCTGAAAAAACAATATAAGTGCAGACTTTACAATATGTGAAGCACTTTTTTCATGCATTTTTTTTTGGGTCAAAGAGTGTTGTTCATCTCACAAAAGGGTCAAGCCCAAAAACCAGGAGCCTGTTACAAGTGAGGTTCAAAATAAAATGATCAAACAATAAGATTACAACAACCAAAAAAAAAAAAGCTGATCACTGATTGCATTAAAGCTGCCTTTGTTCACATTAAGAATTGGTTGAACCCAAAACTTTTTTTATTTGGCCTTTTGTTGTGAAGACCAGCAATGAAATTTTTATTTTTGGTCTGTTAGCCCATTGATCAATATAAACTGCGTTTTAGATCCTTTTATAGTCCCCAAAGGTTTTCATTTTGGTCCGGTTAGAAAATTTCATCAGTATAAATCAACTTCAAACATGACAAATTATACTAGTAAAACGTAAAATTATCGCTAATAATTAAGGACAGTAACCAAGATTATCAGCAAAAGCTACCGAAATTGTTCCAAAACGTCACCGAACATATCGGTGAACATAAAAGTACGGTTACCAAACAACATAGCATAGGTTCAAATTATAAATTTCAGCAAAAAAAAAAACACAGCCAGTCCAGTTTCCATCTCCACTCCACCCTAATCAGCAAAGGCAATCATGATGTCCACAATTCTCTGATTCATGTAATCAAACTTGAAAGCACAGACATCCCCTTCTGCAAGCTGATACTTTCTAACGAATTCCCTCCAGCCACTACCAAACTTGCTCTTCGCCTGGCCATGAATGAGTTTGCATTCCACCAGTTTATCATTTGGACCCTCATATGGACCTTTCAGAAACACTGGATCAGATCCAAACTTCTTTAAGTGCTTCCCAATTTTCACGGGTAGGTCCTAAGAAATTGCATAAAACATGGGTTATATGCTTGCTTACATGGTACAAGAATTAAAAATGCTGATGAAAATAAATATAGAAAGAACAGCAAGTTACCAGTTGGCTTCCTTCGGCATGATGGTCTTTGAGGGTAACAGTGAAGGAGGGATTATCAGATTCATGGTTAAATAGCACAAAGGTGGAGTTGGGAATACGCTTGAAAGGGGGTGTTACTGTAGGTGGTGGAACAGACAGGTAGGGGTGTTCATCGGTTTGGATCGATCCGATGAAACCGACGAACCGAACCGAACCAAATTAATTGGATTGGTTTTTTTTGTTATTCGGTTCAAAATCGATCCAAACCGATAAAAACCAATGAAGATTGGTTCGGTTCATGGTTTGAAAAATAAAAAACCAATGAACCGATGAACCGAACCAATTATATATATTTAGGAAATATTTTAATATGCATATATATATATATATGTATGTATGTATTTTATAAAGAATATTTTCGAAGAAATATTGTTCATGTTAGACTTATTATGTTTTCGTTTACTATTATTAATTTGTAATGGTAATAATATTAAACACTAATTTAATCATTTCTACATTGTTAAGGACTTAAGTTGTTGATTATGGATTAAGCTATGAGTGAGTTATTGATTTGACATTTTTATGCATTGTTAAGTTGTGAATCATATGTGGTTGCTATATATTTAAAGTTGTGAAATTGATATTGACAAAAAAGAAAAAGAAGTTGTGAAACTGATGAACCGAACCGATCCAAACCGTTCATCATCGGTTTGGTTCGATTCGGTTTTGAAATTTTATTTGTTAACAATCGTACGAAACCGAACCAATGAATTTTGATTGGATCGGTTTTTGGTTTCACCTAAAACCGGTCCAAACCGAACCGCGAACACCCGTACAGACAGGTATTCACGAAGCTTATTAACATCATCTTCCTCTGTCTTTACGGGCCAGCCATGATATTTGATTTGCTTATGCTTAGCATTGAAAATAACAATCTTAAATCTTGACCTGCCCACACATTTGAAGAGGAACCAGCACACACCAGTGAAACAAAAGACATTGCGTAGCCGTGACCATCCTGTTGTCAAGTACCCTTTTCCATGCAATCTTTCATACCTAACTTTGTGTGTTACACCTAGAGGTTCAGTCAGATACCAAGTGCAGTCCACCCGGTAATTGCCCATCTTGACCAATGTCTCAGGGACTTCTATGTGAGTCTACAAAGAGGAAATCCAAATAAGAAATCATCAGACTAAAATATACATGTATGTGTATGATCAGATAGTATCTAATTAGAATACAGAATATTACCATAACTTGTTCATGACATGCAACGAAATCGTGCTCGGGGATCCTTTTTTGACTGGGTGCCATGGTAGAACACAGTAGTTGCTTCTATAAACATGTTTGCACAAAAAAACATGAAGTAAATCATATGATTTTCACCACATTAAAGAGGAAAAGTAAGAAAAGAGCACATAATAAATCGTTTAAAAGTAGCACATGCATGAAAATCAGGGTAAAGGACAAACACACACAAAGTATTCTATTGGACAGAGATTATTCAATATGATTTTCATCACAATGAAGAGGGAAAGTAAGATAAGAGTAATACATTAGATGTATAACAAGCATGAAAAATCAGGGGAAAGGGAGAATGGCAAAATATTCAATCTCACAGTAAGTGAAAAAAGGCAAAGTATTAAATTTGACAGGAAATGAGTTACAATTGGAACTATGTAATTTAAGTAAAAATTTGTCATAAACAAATGTTTGGTAAAAAATGGAAAAGAGACTATCAGTATTGAAAAAGGTGGAAACTTTGAACATGAATATGGCATATACCATAAAGACATAATCAGATGGTCAAAGGTCGCTGTCAGTCTCAACAAAGATGAAAAATTTGTGATGGACCATGGCATATAACATAAAACATAATTAGTTCTTTTGTACTGCAGGCAAAGGTCACTATCATACCGAAGAAGGGTGGAAAATTCGTAATGACAAGTTTCATAAAGAAATCAATACCCATTAGAAATAGAACATGCATGAACATCAGGGGGGAAAGGGAAACGGAAAGCGATTCAATCTGACAAAAACTTGTGAACTCAATGTTTTCCATGCACAACTAAATCGGCGACCCAAGTTTCATGAATATCAAAAAGAAATCAGGAATATCAAGTATCAAAATGGAGTGAAAATTCTGTAAAATTGAAATAATCTTACCAGAGATGAGTGTCTGCAAGCGTCTCACATGTCCGTGCAAAAAAACCCTAAAATCGCCGTCCACTGCTTGAAAGAATGTCTACCCTCTCGATTTCTCCTATGAGTGGGTTGTGATGGTTTTTTGTTCTTGATAATCGAATAATCGAATAAGCATTGAATGATCGTAATCGATCATATGGGAAATATAAAAAGTTGGTGAAAAAGTTTCTTTGTGTTTTGATGAGTTAATTCTTTTTTACTGAATATATAAATTTTGAGTCTCAAAAAAAACAAAAAACAATCACTATCTAAGTGGTTAATACTACTCCTATTTAGCAATTGGTCCAAGGTTCAAATCTAAACTTGGACAGTTTTTTATTTTTACTAATATGTTAACATTTTTAAATTTAGTTATATAAAAAAATAATATATTTTATTTTTGGCGAAAAATCTCTTTTTTTTTGTCATAGATTAATTAACCTTAATCATGGCTGGAACCCTAGAGCATCTAACATAACCTAAGAAGCATTGATTCGTCGTTCGGTGGGACTAATGATCTTAGGCCAATGAACCATAATGCTAACCCTAAATATGTGATACGCATGACTCGTACTATATCGTTGTGTGATCCATGCACGAGGGTGAGCAAGCGATTTGGATAGCTTGGTGTGAGTCACTATATCGCAGGAACCCTACAACATCTAACATAACCTAAGAAGCATTGATTTGTCGTTGCGTGGGACTAATGGTGTTAGGCCAATGAACTGTAACGCTAACCCTAATATGTGTTACGCATGACTCGCACTATATCGTTGTGTGAGCCATGCACGAGGGTGAGCGAGCGATTTGGATAGCTTGGTGTGAGCCACTATATCGCGGGAACCCTACATCATCTAACATAACCTAAGAAGCATTGATTCGTCGTTGCGTGAGACTAATGGTGTTAGGCCAATGAACCGTAACGCTAACCCTAATATGTGATACGCATGACTCGTACTATACTCGTACTATATAGTCTAAATGTCTAATACACTCTAGCACATGAACCCTAATGCATCAAGTGGCGGAACTTGGACAACAGAGTTACAGAGTATATACTTAAAGAGTAATGATAAATAAATTGGGTTATATTTAAAATTGTTATACTTAAATGACAATTATAAATAAATAGATGTATATAAAATCTCAAAATTAGTATTTAAAGATAATATTTAGAATTGTTATACTTAAATACTAATGATAAATAAATAGATGTAAATAAAATCCCAATAAAAATATTTAAAGATTCTATTTAAAATTGTTATACTTGAAGTTTAATGATAAATAATTAGATGTAAACAAAATCCCAAAGTAAATATTTAAAGAGATGGAGCAAAATAATACGAAAATGTTAAAAAATAAAAAAGGTTGGGTGGGATCGAACCCTACCAAACAAGGTTGAATAGATAGTGTGCAAACCACTAGGACAAGGGAGACGTTATGAATTTATATGACTTTTATTCTATAAATAGTATGTATCAAAGAAATAAATTTAACCTAATCATTAAATGATCGTAACAGACCAGTGGGAAAGACGAAAAGTTGTTTTCTTGGTTTTTTATAAGTTCTGTTTTAATATATGGGACATATAAGTATTGAGTTGACCAGATAACTAAAAACAATCATTGTCAAAGTGGTTAATGCTACACTTATTTAACCATAGGTCCAAGGTTCAAATCTAAACTTGGACAGTTTTTTTTATTTTTACTAATATGTTAACATTTTTAAATTTAGTTATATAAAAAAATAATATATTTTATTTTTGGCGAAAAATCTCTTTTTTTTTTGTCATAGATTAATTAACCTTAATCATGGCTGGAACCCTAGAGCATCTAACATAACCTAAGAAGCATTGATTCGTCGTTCGGTGGGACTAATGATCTTAGGCCAATGAACCATAATGCTAACCCTAAATATGTGATACGCATGACTCGTACTATATCGTTGTGTGATCCATGCACGAGGGTGAGCAAGCGATTTGGATAGCTTGGTGTGAGTCACTATATCGCAGGAACCCTACAACATCTAACATAACCTAAGAAGCATTGATTTGTCGTTGCGTGGGACTAATGGTGTTAGGCCAATGAACTGTAACGCTAACCCTAATATGTGTTACGCATGACTCGCACTATATCGTTGTGTGAGCCATGCACGAGGGTGAGCGAGCGATTTGGATAGCTTGGTGTGAGCCACTATATCGCGGGAACCCTACATCATCTAACATAACCTAAGAAGCATTGATTCGTCGTTGCGTGAGACTAATGGTGTTAGGCCAATGAACCGTAACGCTAACCCTAATATGTGATACGCATGACTCGTACTATACTCGTACTATATAGTCTAAATGTCTAATACACTCTAGCACATGAACCCTAATGCATCAAGTGGCGGAACTTGGACAACAGAGTTACAGAGTATATACTTAAAGAGTAATGATAAATAAATTGGGTTATATTTAAAATTGTTATACTTAAATGACAATTATAAATAAATAGATGTATATAAAATCTCAAAATTAGTATTTAAAGATAATATTTAGAATTGTTATACTTAAATACTAATGATAAATAAATAGATGTAAATAAAATCCCAATAAAAATATTTAAAGATTCTATTTAAAATTGTTATACTTGAAGTTTAATGATAAATAATTAGATGTAAACAAAATCCCAAAGTAAATATTTAAAGAGATGGAGCAAAATAATACGAAAATGTTAAAAAATAAAAAAGGTTGGGTGGGATCGAACCCTACCAAACAAGGTTGAATAGATAGTGTGCAAACCACTAGGACAAGGGAGACGTTATGAATTTATATGACTTTTATTCTATAAATAGTATGTATCAAAGAAATAAATTTAACCTAATCATTAAATGATCGTAACAGACCAGTGGGAAAGACGAAAAGTTGTTTTCTTGGTTTTTTATAAGTTCTGTTTTAATATATGGGACATATAAGTATTGAGTTGACCAGATAACTAAAAACAATCATTGTCAAAGTGGTTAATGCTACACTTATTTAACCATAGGTCCAAGGTTCAAATCTAAACTTGGACAGTTTTTTTTATTTTTACTAATATGTTAACATTTTTAAATTTAGTTATATAAAAAAATAATATATTTTATTTTTGGCAATAAATATCTTTTCTTTTGTCATAGATTAATTAACCTTAATCATGGTGTTACGCTCATGAATAAATTGGTGTGGCTGGAACCCTAGAGCATCTAACATAACCTAAGAAGCATTGATTCGTCGTTCGGTGGGACTAATGGTCTTAGGCCAATGAACCATAATGCTAACCCTAAATATGTGATACGCATGACTCGTACTATATCGTTGTGTGATCCATGCACGAGGGTGAGCAAGCGATTTGGATAGCTTGGTGTGAGCCACTATATCGCGGGAACCCTACAGCATCTAACATAACCTAAGAAGCATTGATTCGTCGTTGCGTGGGTATAATGGTGTTAGGCCAATGAACCGTAACGCTAACCCTAATATGTGTTACGCATGACTCACACTATATCATTGTGTGATCCATGCACGAGGGTAAGCGAGCGATTTGGATAGCTTGGTGTGAGCCACTATATCGCGGGAACCCTACATCATCTAACATAACCTAAGAAGCATTGATTCGTCGTTGCGTGGGTCTAATGGTGTTAGGCCAATGAACCGTAACGCTAACCCTAATATGTGTTACGCATGACTCACACTATATCGTTGTGTGATCCATGCACGAGGGTGAGCGAGCGATTTGGATAGCTTGGTGTGAGCCACTATATCGCGGGAACCCTACATCATCTAACATAACCTAAGAAGCATTGATTCGTCGTTCGGTGGGAATAATGGTGTTAGGCCAATGAACCATAACGCTAACCCTAATATGTGATACGCATGACTCGTACTGTATCGTTGTGTGAGTCATGCCCGAGGGTGAGTAAGCGATTTGAATAACTTTTTTTTTTTGAATAACTTGGAACCATGAAAATAGTTTAAAGGCGTCATCCTAAAAAGAATTGAATTTGCAAAATATATATATATATATATATATATATATATATAAAAAAAAATAGGTCCTATGTAGGAGTTGAACCCTTAACATGTTATAAATTTTATAAAAATTTGGCCACTGAACCAAGACAATTGTTTGAGTAGTAATTGAATTGAAAATAGATATATCTGAGTAAATGGTCTTACTAGCTGTTAAACACAAATTCTCTACCATCTCCATTACGCGCCAGAAGATAGTTTCTTCCTTCCCTAGTTTATCAGCGTTTTCCTACTACAAATCATGACCCAACTAATCCCACTTTTAATAAATGTTAGGGTCAGACATAATGATTCCGGCTTTGGGAAAGAAGAATTTTGCACAGTATTCAAAGGCTGCAGATTGAATCCACACACACGCCTAAAACTCTACTGGCCATTGTGAGGAATTGAAAACGCCATATAAATACCTCAGAGATCATTTTTATGGGTTTTTCACTCTTTCCTCATCCAACCATCAGGATTTCAAAGGCAGTGATTAGGAAATTGAGGTTAGCCCCTTTTGGCATTTGTTAGGGTTTCTGCATTTTTTTCTCACGAATTTCTCATCCAACCATCAAGCACTCTTGTTCCTGTTTTGACTCTTGTTTTGGCTTAATTATTTTTTAATTAGGTTTTCAGGTTCAATTTTTCCCCAAATTTTCCTGCATATGCTTGATTTGATTTTTAGTTTATCTTATTTCATCAATAAGTAACCATATTGTGCCTTTGTTTTAGCTTTGCTCATCCTCTATTTTCGGCTTTGATACTTATTTGCCTATTTACAATGTTTTTTTTTTGAAATGGCCTATTTACAATGTTGCTCTCAACTGCCTTAGACACCCATTGCATGCAGTTACTTGAATCAAGTTGCAGTTTATTTTTATGGAATGATGTGGCGCACACACACACACACACACACACACACACACACACACACACACCGTAACTTGGTTGCAAACCGTTTGATAACTTCCCCCTTTTTGGCCTATATATAGTGATGTAGTGGTGTATATTCCCTCACATATTCTATTAACTGAGTGTAAAGGTGCAATTTTCAACTTTTAATAACTGAGTGTTCAAGAAAAACATGCATTGTTTGAATTCTGTATCATCTTCGAATTCAACATGCAATCTGTTTCTTTCTAAGATGCGTGTTTCTTGTTGTAGCATCGATATTGCCTTTTTTGTTTAGTGCATGATTGCTGATGTTATTCCCTTAAATTATTTCAAACATACTTTTTGTTGGTGACATACTTTAAGTTTATTGTTAAACTGAACAAACAAACCCCTTTTGTTCAAACCCGATTTTGCTTTCTGATGTATACATTGTCTACATTATGATTTGTTTGCAGAAATTGTTACTGCCATATTTCACAAGATGCCTCAAAGAGCTATCTGTCCACACATGTGCTATGATCCAGAGGACTTGTCTCTTTGGAAACTTCCTGCTGCTGATTTGATCATACTTTCATCACTGGATGCAATCAACACTGCTGCCTTTGGCCATATTTACCCAAAAATTGTACAGGAATTTTGGGGGACCGCAAAATTGACTGAACATGATGGACTGTTAGGGGAGTTTTTTGACTATGCCCTTAACTACAACATGAAGATAATCTCAGAAGTGCTAGGGGTTCCAAGTCAAGGAGTACACTACAAAAGAGGGTGGAGGTTTGAGTCTGATGATGATGATATCAGAAGCACTGTTTTTGAAGATGGTAAACTCTCTGCCTCTGAAGCCACAAAGGCAACCAATCTGACACAGGCTGCAAAAGTGATTCATGTCTTGATCACAAATGTCTACTGCTCGAGGCTCAACTTCCATGACTACGTATATGACAAGGACGTTTTCATAATGTACCATATGCTGAAGGGTGTCAAAATAGATCCTGTTCACTTAGTTTATGATCACCTTATAAGTGTGCATGCCAACACTGCACATGCAATTCCATACGGCTATCTCATCACACGGTCTCTGAATGCAATGATGTCTCACCCCTTTCCAGGTTGGAGCCACTTCAATCCCCTAAGTTGTGAGGTTATGAACAAGGATATCTTTCTGTGGAACGGTATCACACTTCCTGATGATGACAATGAAGATGATGAGGATGCTGGTATGGATTCAGAGGATGGGGACGAGTAGGGTTGATGCTGATGTGTTCTGTTGTTGTTTTTAGTATAATTTAAAATTCTGGTCTGTAACTTAACAAGTGTTTGGACAAATTTATGTTTCATTTTCCTCTGGTGAGGCAATAGTCAACCAGATGGAAGCTAGTATTGTATATTTTGACAATGGTTTTATGTTAGGTTTCAATTTATGCAAGTGTTTTGTGTGCTAAATTGCTTAATCATTTTGATTATGGTTTTATGATTTTACTTTCATTATAAGTGGTGGTTGTGGGTGTTATAAATTGATTTTTGCAGATAGTGGTTGTGTACTTGGAAGCAAAGTTACAGTTGGCTAAATTGATTTGATGATTTTTCCCAGTTTGATTATATGCACTTATTTTTTTTTAAAAATAAACTACATACTTAGTTTATTAAATTAAAACGGGTCAAAAAGTAACATACTTAAGTACTGGTTCGTTGGTTGTTTTGTTTAGTTAACCCTATATCCATCCTTGCCTGGGTTCGATTCCATGTTTCTATTTTTTTTTTCCGTTTTTATAACAAAAAAAAAAGAAAAAAAGCTTTGGGCAGGAGTTGAACCCAAGACTGTATAGATTTGGGTTATAAGAGTTTCCATTGAACCATAATATCAGCATTTATAATATACGTTTTACTATATTTATAAATGAACCATAATATGAGCATTTATAATATACGTTTTATGCAAAAAGGATGATGAAATAAAATAACGTATGATCCGATTTTTTTTTTATAAGCAACGTATAATTTGGTGACAATGGTGAGATATTTTTAATTCATTACAAGGTAGAAAAATAAAATATGATTAATATTATTAAAAAAAGGTTCAGTTAGGATTTGAACCTTCTACCTTAAACCACAAACAAAATCACTTGGCCACTTAGACAACGCATGATCATTGTCTTCTTCCTCAACAAAATTCAATATAATAAATATTAATTGTTACACGGTGTTGTAACACACAATTCATCAAGCTCCTCCACTTCGCAGCTCACAAACAATGACTGCATCTTCGTTTCCTTCCTTCAATAGAAATCCCACCTAAATAGACCCTAATAAATGTGTCACCATCAAAAAAGGAAAAAGTTGCACTTTGTTCAAAGGCTGCGAATTAAATCCCACACCCACGTCTGTTCTGCAAGCCCTAGGGTTCGATGCCTAAATGACTCTCTTTCTTCTTCCTTCTTTCCAGACGCATGCAATGTAGTGGTGTCGATTATTCTCTTCAACACATTCCTAATGGGCATCACATATCCAAAGAGATATAAAATGCTGATTTTAGGGTTTCGTTTGAAACTTTTTTTCCCCAAATTTCCCTCCTACCATCAAACCTCGAACACCAATTTGAATGAGTCATGGCTCGCAAGGGAAAGAACCCTCGACGAAATCATCTCAGAAAGCGTCCATGGGGAATTGACGACAGTCAATCCGTGTCCGGTCCTTTGTTCAGTCCTAGGGTTGAAAAAGCCCTTCGAGCCAATGCTGGCAAAAAGGAGAAGCTGCCGTCTTTGATAATACTATCCTCAAGGTATTTGTTATGTAATCGATAATGCGGTGCAAAAAAGGTTTATGATCTGATTAGTTTAGTTGTTCACATTTTTTGCAATACAAGTTCTGCTCAATGTTTTTTCAATTTAACATTTGAAATCCAAAATTTTTCAATGTTTTAATGTTTACAAGAAACCCACCTCACCAAAATTGTCTTTTATTTCCAGTAACCAAGAAACCGAGCTCCATACCAAACAAGTAGGTGTATTATGCGATGAGTCTCCTACCATGAAAGACTGTCAAGAGAAGGATGCCAATGTGAATCAAGAAGATAAGGTCGAACAAGTTGCCTTTTTTGATTCTGTTTCTTTTGTTTATTGTTATCACGATACCATGTTTTGTTCAGTACAAAACAATAATTTTATTTTTCTTCATGTCTTAATTCACAGTTCTCTGCTTTAGATGAAAAATTGGAAAAGGTTTTTCTAGCAGTAGGCATGCTTAGCCAGGCCCTTCATAGCCCTCAACAATATACTCAGTTGGCTTCATCATCTCTGTTGCCCCTTTGTGTTACTTCACCAAACAATTGCACAGTGTCTGAACAAATGATTGCTACTGAAACGATCCTGAAAAAGTTTATGCAACCTGATGAAGAAGCTCCGAATGACAATTAAGAACGTGTAAGGGCCAAGGCAAAGGGATTGGTGAAGAAGCTTTTTAACCGACATGCAATGGATGAAGACAATAACTTTGTACCTGGACATCGACCTATAGTATGCACCCCTCCTGCATCACCATTCTCGGTTCCAGATGTAAGTATTAATTCATCTGAATATTGTCATGAATTGATACATTTAAATTTTGACTGATGAAGAATCTTAAGGTCCCTGCAATGAGATGTTTCCTTTTGCATTTCTACGATATATTGTGTGCTTAGCTTACATATCTTTTATAGCTTTAATTCAACAACACAACAGTAGTTTCCCTAAACCCTAAAATGACAGTCATAATATGTCCTCTATAACCTTTCCAAATATTTATGGAGATTAAATTAACGAATTTTAAAAATAACTCAAATTGGCTGATTGATTATGAGGTTTCTTAAAACTTATTTTTTAATTTTCCAGTGATCCAAAACCAATATGCTCTTGAAGCACTACTGGTAGAAATAATTAAGATACTATGATGACAAAAATGAAATTAAAAGGATGAAGGGGAAAATCAATGATGATTAATGAATCTAGTTTGAAGTTTTAGGCTAGTTTGCATAAGTTAAGTTCTTTCAGGTTATGTCTTAGTTGCATGACTTTGTTGTCATTTTTATTGTGAAATATAATATTACTGCTTCATGTTACTGCTATATTTTGTTAGAGTCATTTTTTTTCTAACCTGAACATTGTCATTAATTGATACACTTAAATCAGTTCATTAATTTACATTGTCATTCAACATTTTTTTATTAGTGGCTTCCTTCCATGTTTGGGAATACAAATGTGATGCATTTGAATCATCTTGAGGTTGCTGTTGCAAATTACATCTTCAACCCAAAACATAAAACAGGGGCTCCACTGTAAGTTTAATACTATGTGGTTTGTGGTTGTATTTAGACCAACATCATTTGCATGCCCTTAATTATAGACTTTATATTTTTTCAAGGGAAGAAGAGATTGTGAAACTTGAATGCAGGGATGCTTATGCCCTTCGAAAGGATATGTTATGTCTTCAACCAAGAGGGAAGCTTCAGGATGAGGTGAGTTATAATCTAAAGATTATAAATGGGGATAAATTAATTTAATCTGATTATATAGTTTGTCCAAATATTGACCTTACATGCCAACATACTTACACTGAAAGAGCGAGCAATGACCTTCTACCCATCTATATGGTTCATGCCTACTGCATTTGCAATGAGTTTTTTTCATATATATGAAGAACCGATATTAGGTTTTGTTTATAGTGATTCATAACTAAAATTTGACATACTATTTGCACTGTTATCATGTCAGCAATTTGTCCAGTCCTGGACCGTAGAATCAGCTGACATGATCGAGTTTTACCAGAAGGATTTTATGGGAAAAATCAACTATGTTACCAAGGTACAATGATGCTGTATGAAATTAATTAACAAAAATATCCATTACATGTAGTCTCAATGTGTGTTTTACTCTTGTAGATATACATCCCTATGAATGACATTGGCTGCCACTGGTATTTACTTGTTGTTGACTTTGTCAACAAGAACTTGGTGCTGCTTGACTCCTGCCCAGATCCACACAGGCTTGATTTTAGAGTGTTGGACATAAAGCACATGGTTAGTAAATAACTATCAACTACATTGTATTAGATACCAACATATTGTTAATATATTTACCTCTTTATATCACTCAATCATTTTCTCAGGCTCTTTTTATCGAAAGAATGTTAATGGATCAATCATTCTATGCAATGGGAATGGCAAGGCCTAAAGTATCGGAATTTAAGATTGTTATTCCAGAAGGGCTGAGCATGCAGAAGGATAAAACGTAAGTTAGATTTCAAGTGCTCCATCTCTGATTAAAAATGTTTACTTAGCTATAAAACTAACTTCTTGTTGTGCCTGTAGGAATGATTGTGGAATCTTTGTGGCTAAATGGATGTCACACCATGGATTCATTGACTACAAGATTGAGGTAAATAAGAATTTCATACTTAAATATTTTATAAATTACTTGCTTCAAATTTTTAATTATTTATCGGTATTTACGCAGGTTGATGAAGGTTCCAGGTTGAGGCTAGCTCTGGACTTGACAATGAGTCAATTTAACAACAAGTATGATGTCCTTACCAAAAAAGCTTTGACCTGCATGGACATATGCAAGGATGCAGCTGTGTCAACAACTTGAGATTTTTCATTACTTTCTGGGCACCTACTTTCTGACATTTAACTGCTTGATCGTGTGTTGAATCTTGTCCTGTTTCTGTTCTTGATCATTTTCGACTTTTTATCCCGGTTATTTTGTTTGGACAACTAAATATTGTGACTGCTGGTGGTTAAATGACTATAATTTTGCTATGTAGTCTTTTTATATCTACTATTTCCTGTGAATGGTTGAACTAAATATTGCTATGCGTTATTGCCGAACCATTCATTTATTTTAGAAAAAAAAAATTTGAGTATCAAAATGTTTTCAAAGGAATTTAGGTGTTAGGTTATATTACTATTTCAGTCACAAAAAAAAACCTGTACTGTTTCAAATAATTTTCCCGAAGCATTCATCATATAGTTCGTAAAATTAATTTTTTCCTCAAAATGTTCCCTTATTTTTTCCAAACAATTGATATTTCAAGTATGAAAATACAATGTTAGCGTATAATTTTTCTATAACGTATTTCCTTATAAATTTTCCATATATTTTCCACATTAACAATTGATATATCAATTATATGATGTATCAATTTTAATTTTAGCGTTTTATTTTACTATCAAGTATTTCCTCATAATTTTTCCATATATTTTTCACATTACTAATTGATAGGAAAATTTGTCAGATTAAAATTTATGAGGAAACGCCAAAATAAAATTTTAGCTTTTGAAATTAAAATTTTAGCGTTTACTTTTCCTATTGAATATTTCCCCAAAATATTCCGTTTATTTTTCAAATTAACAATTGATTTATTATTAATTATGCAGTTCAAATTTTAGCATAAATTAATTGACTTTTAGCATAAAATTTTTGCATAATTAAATTTTTAAAACAAAAGAAGCATACATTACTTTTTTTTCTAACTAAATTAATTAATAAAAAATTAAAGCGATTATTTTATTATTTTTCCAAACATGCTTATTTTTTATTTTATGAAAATCAAAAAATATTATTCTCCTCACTAACAAAATACACACACTCACAAATTGGTCCTCTGGTATCCCTTTCTCGAGCTTTCATTGAAATTGGGAAATCAAAAATCAAACCTAGCCCCTTTCTTCCCAAAACGCATCAGCCACCCTAATCATCACTGCATTGGAAACCATCAAGGTATTCAATTTTCTCTTTAGCACTCTGCCAAATGGCTGCGGACACGAGAATTGAAACCATACTCGAGCATCTCAACCGGTGCAATATCAACACACGATGCCTTACCCCTTGAATATATGAAGAGATTTCCACAACCACTGCAAAGGTTTTTCGACACCTGCGGAATTTCAAGGTACACACCATTTTTTTCCATTTTTTTCTCAAATTAGAAGTTAGGGTTTTAATTTTCCTCATCTATCATCATGTCGATTGCTTTCTTTGTGGTTTCGGTTAGAATCTTGTAAGAGTTTTGTCAATTACTCAATTTAGAAATTAGGGCTTTATTTCTCGTTCTCTATCATGAAGTATAATGCTTTCTGTGTGATTTGGATTACAAACGATTATGGGTATTGTCAATTGTTCTTCTACTCTATTTATAATAGATTAGGGCTATAATCTTCAAAACTGCTTCATCTTCGAGTTCAACCTGTTTAATGTTTTATGAGTTTGATGATTTCGTTTATTTAACATTGTTATTATTAACATGTTTGAGTAGTTTGTAATGAGGAAACCTGTTTTATGTGTGTTAGATTCACAAAAACCAGTATATGTATGTTTTTCAATGTTTACCCCTTTTCAGAGTTTTTTTCCCAAATAAATCATAATTGCTTCCTATTAATGCTTCTTATATATGAATATAGATGGCGGTTTTTTGTGAATTATCTACATTTTCTGATCCCTTGTAAATTCTCACATTTCTGATTCCAGGCTCAAATGGCAAATAGACCCATCTGCAAGCCATATTTTATTGACACCCATGACTTATTGGAGTGGAACATACCAGGCGCCAAATGTATTCATTCTAGTTCGCTTATGCACATAAATTATGTTGCTGCTGAGGAAACCATCTTTCCAGAGCTTGTGAGAGAATTCTGGGGCGATGCTCGGTTCGATGAAACAGGGACTTTGAAAGGGCAGGTTCTGGACTATGATTTGTCATTTGACATTGACAGAATCTCCGATCTTCTACAAATCCCAACTGGAGGGGAAATATATGATAAGGACTGGAAACGTGGGAAGGACATGGATGATATTCGCCAAACTGTGTATGGCGCTCAGAAAATCTCCAATGCAAATGCTACCCGCGTCATATATCTGACCCCTGCTGCCAGCCTTGTTTTCCTTATGGCTGTCAACGTCTTCTGTCTAAGGGTATCTCAACATAACTATATCACAGATCTGGATGTGTTCATCATTTATCACATCTTGAAGAAAATTAAGTTAGACCCTGTTAATCTCGTCTACCAACATTTGAGGCGTGTCCAAGCAAATAACTCCATGGGCATTCCTTATGGATTTCTGATAACTCTATACCTGCGATATATGGAACCGATGCACTTTGCTGGGTGGAACCAATTTGCTCGACAAGAAGCACGGCAGATGTCATCTGCCTTTCTTGAATGCAGAGGTGTTGGCACTGAGGAGCGCCCAGAGTCTGAAAGGGATGCAGATGATGATGATGATGATGATGATTTTGCATTGGATGCTGCTGCTGCACATGCTGAAGATGATCATGATGGTGCTGGAGATGCTGAAGATGAACATGTTGTTGATCCAGATGATAACAGTGGGGACAATGAAAGCACATCCAGCGTTGTTAATTTATCTGACCCTACTTCAACCTCTGGTAGTCCTTTTTCATGTCTCAGTACAAGGAAGAGGAAGAGAATTTTTCCTGGATCACCTTCATAACCAAATTAAGTTTATTTCTGTTGTTATCATTATGACTATGACAATTTTATGGCTACTTATGTCATGGTTTGTAATTTTTGGGCATTGCTGACAATCATTTTGGGCCTTTATGACAAATTTCGGTTTGATTTGCATTTTGTTAAGATTGGAAAATGTTTTAATGGCTGATTTTACATCTTTAAGTTCTTTACTTGTGAAATGCTTATCCTTATTGATATGTATGGGGTCATACAGATACAACTCACCACATGCTATTGTCCTATAAAAACAGAGCAAAGGTTAGGATTTTTTTGAAGTTTTTGGGTAGACTCGCTCACTCATAGTCATAGGAAATGGGCCTGGCCCAAGTTCTTTTTTTTTCGGTTTAGTTTTCATTCCACTTCATTTCACTGTATCCAGGTTTTCTGTTTAAGATTCAAGATTAACTGTGGAGATAAGATAAATCTTTTTCCATGAAGCTTGTGAAAAATTGTACCATGTTTTCATTCATTGCTGAAGATGAATAACCTTTCCATGAAGTTTCATTTACATCTAGGGCTAACAATGATAAACATATTACTTTAGCAATGTACTTATAACCAAAAAAATGTACTTAACTTATAGCCACCAAAATGTACTTAACCACCAAAATGCTAAAATTTAGCATAATCCACACTTAGTCTAATACAAGAATTCGAAGACAATAAACACAACAATTACAACTTCAAAATAACAAGCAATAACGTAATTAGGACCACCACAAAAATTCCAATAACTACGGTCAACAACATTTGGTCCCTGGACTTCATTCCATCCACCAGTTTTTGAATTTTGGCATCTTCATTCTCATGGCCACTATTCTCTTCTTCTTCAGCTACTGGATTAACAAAACATGTACTCGCTTGATTCCTTGGTTGTTTACTAGTTCGTTGTTGGATGCGTCGAGGAGGATCAACCCAGACAAAATAGTCACACTTCTGTAAAAATGAAGAAAGAAAAGAAAAAATATGTTATTCAAACAACTTGAATCAAGAATTCGTGTTAGCAACCAGAAACGATGATTACCATTGCAGGACAATTATAGAAACGACGTCCATAGTTCAAATCTGTCCAGGATGTCCTAAACGAAGTTAACAGACCACATTTGCATAACCTTTCATAATCAACATGACTACAAGGTCCTGGGGAGCTATGTGATTGGGATGTCATGATCTTCATGTAACACCTACTAAAAATAGGATACCACACATAAGTTCTAGCATGCCAATAATATGCCTTTTCAGATTAAAATTTGGGAATTTAAAAATCCAAAACACCCAATTCGATAAATTATAAACCTTAATTTCCCAATTTCGCAAATCTGGGTACAATTAGCCCCAATTTGTACGCATTCGACAAATCATGACTTATGCTTTACCAATAGCGATCCAATTCAACCCTACCGTCTCTAATTTTTCATCTCAACAAATTAGGGTTCCAATAAATCCCAAATGTTCCCCAATTGACAAATTGGGGTTTCGGATAACAGTAAAATCAGCCCCAATTTGTACGCATTGGACAAATCGTGACTTATGCTTTACCAATAACGATCCAATTCAACCCTACCATTTCTAATTTGTCATCTAAAAAAATTAGGGTTCCAATAAATCCCAAATGTTCCCCAACCGACAAATTAAGGTTTCGGATAACAGTAAAATTAGGGTTCAAATGTCTCTAAAAATGACAATCAACACCAACATAATATGGAAGCTACTACTAAACAAATTAATCGTTAATTTAGGGGAGCTAGATCCAAAATTCCCAAACGGAGACGAACGAGACATCTCACATATACTAACTGACAACACTCAAACTGTCTAACAAAGAAAACAAAAGTAATCTTACCTTAACTCAGCGAACGAATGAGGAGGAAATAAGATGAAGAAGAGAACAGAGGTGGAGGATCGAGTCAGCTCGCTAATGGTTCACAGCCATGTTCATCTTCTCCGTGCTCGCGAGTTGATTCCAGAAGCAAATGGTGAAAATGATTTTAACTGAGGTAACCTCAATTTTACTAGGGTCATGTATTAATTAGTAAAATAAAATTGGGGCTATTTCACAATTAATGAAAGTATAAGGATATATTAAAACACTATGTAAGTTCAGATCATGTGCTTAAATACTAGTGGTCAGTCAAATTCCTGTATCTACCCATGTTGAAAATTGCGGGCACCACAGCAAACACCCACCATAAAATACCCACGCTCCAAAACAAGGTATCGATATGGAAACGCGTTTTGACTCCTCTACTAAGGTTTCTCGATGCCTTGTCTCTCCTCCACTAGCAGCTTCAAGCGACGGTGGCTGGAGCAACGCGCCTGAATGTGGAGAAGCGGACGAAGACAGAGCGGAGGAGGAGGAAGAGGATGCGTCGAGAAGGAGTGGATAGCTTTCCTCGGAGTGCTCTGCGTTGCTTGTCGACGGCATTTCTAGTATGATTGGCTATTATCAGATAAGGGCCATGTTCTCTCAAATTGGGAGGATAGGGAAGGTGTTTGTGCAGCGTTAGCGCAAGATTGGTAGGAGATTTCGCTTCGGGTTCTGGCTATTCACTGCTAGGGATCATGCTGAGGTGGCAGTGGTGAGACTCAACGGTGTCAAGGTAGGAGGGACGCACCTTTCCGTGGCAGTGGCAAGGTTCCCTTTGGCGAGAACTCTGTCTTTTCGGAATCCTGGCTCAGATGCTTCGACCACGAGTCAGAGAGGGGACACTGTTGTTCCACAAAAGCCGATTGCTAAGGGTATGGGGTCTCAATCGCTCCCTTTCTCGTGGTGTGATGTTGTGGTGGGTAAGGTTCCTGGCTGCCGCCCCTGCTGTTGTTGCCGGCGGATGATTTCATGGCTGAAGGTGTGCAGTAGTGCTTCGAAGAGGACAAGAGAACTCCAGACGCGGTTTTGTTCCCTGAAATCCTTTCTTCTGTTAGCTCTCTGAAGGTTTGTAGTTTAGGGGCTGAGATCATTAGGTGCCAGGATGATGATTTATTTCCTGAGCTTACGGGGGAATGGTCCAAATTTGATTGTTCTAATGTATTTTTCGATGGTGTATTGGCGGAGGGTGGAGAGGAGGATCTTTGTTCGTCTCTGATTCGGGCTACCACTTCCTCTTCGCGATGGGATGCTCAGGAGAATCTAGGCTCTTTCCTTTGGCTATCCAAGCATTGTCCTTTGGTAAGGGTTTCTTGCTTCCCTTTGATCATGTCCCTGCGTGGTTTTTGGAGGCCTCTTCCTTAAGGATCAGAGGTTGGAAGGTTGATGGGTCCATGGTATTTGGGGCTTTTTCCTTCCCCTTTTACCTTGCTGAATTTTCTGTGTATTCTTCTGGTTCTGATGGGTGTATTTCTGCCGGTATGTCCTGTGGAACGGTTGCTGAGGGTATGGATGTCAGGTCTGAAAAGCTCCCAAGCTTCCTAAGCGGCGAGGCCGCCCTATCAAATCTTCTAGTGGGCCGTGTGTTAGTGCATTGGCCCCAGTTTCAGGGGAAGCAGCGTTGTCTTCTCGTCCCCGTGGGCGGCCGAGGAAGAAACAGATAACAGTTGTGGAGCCTGAGCTGTGTTCTTCTTCAGGTCTTTTGGCAGATTAGTTTTGTATTCAATTGGTCTCCTTTGAACCTACTATTTCGAAGGGTCCTCCCAGTGTTATGACGAGGGCGAGGGCGGCTTGGGCCATAGGGAAACATATGGGTTTGTGTTATGATTGTTCTGACGAGGTTGCCTTGCAAGGCATTGCTGATAACATTAGATCTCGGAGGGTTGGGTATAGTTGATTGGTTAGGACCCTTTTTGGGTTGTTCCTAGGTCGTGGGGCTTGGTTTTTGCCCTTCTTATCTAGGTTTCTTTTTTTTGGGGCTGTCTATATTGCTTGGTGGTTGCTTTTTGTTGCGCAAATCTCCACATTGCTCCTACTCTTGATTGTTAGGCTTTGAATTATATATATATATATATATATATATATATATGACGTTCAATCTATCAAAAGTATTCCTGTCAATACTGTCATTCACAATTCTAAGAATCAGTGGAGAAAAGAAACCAAGCTCTACTATCCTAGAGCTACTGCTCCTGATCTTCTTTTAGAAGAATCTTCAAACTTCAAAAGCTTCAGTGCCAACAATGTCTATGAATGGAACATTGATGGTGAAAATGAGTATGGTATCACCAAAATCCTCCAAAATATGACTATATATATATATATATATATATCCAGATTAAGAGATAAGAAAATTGCACTTAAGATTGGACAAAAGATCACCAGATCTGTCCTTGATGAGGGAAGGATCTCCAACAAAATGTTGGGCTATGGTAAAGATTAAGGAGTTGACAGCATCAGAGATGAATTTGCCATCTTCCATGATAGGATTACCTTCTTCATCAGTCTTGACAGCGGTCAAGATCTGATCCTTCTCGTCTTGAGTGAGATAATTATCCCACCAACCTTTGAGCAGGCCACAGAAACCAGCAACCAAGACTTCAACGATAAGAGATTCAGGACAATTGTTGGCGGTAACATAGGCAGTGGCTACCATAGTCATATTTTGGAGGATTTTGGTGATGCCATACTCGTTTTCACCATCAATATTCCATTCATAGACATTGTTGGCACTGAAGCTTTTGAAGTTTGAAGATTCTTCTAAAAGAAGATCAGGAGCAGTAGCTCTAGGATAGTAGAGCTTGGTTTCTTTTCTCCACTGATTCTTAGAATTGTGAATGACAGTATTGACCGGAATACTTTTGATAGATTGAACGTCAGACTTCATAGATTGAATATCAGAATCAGACTCAACCTTGACACGAAGTTTGATTTGTTTGACCACATTGGTATGAATATCGGACCAAGGTGGAGGATCCTTCTTGAGTCTATCATGAAGGGGTTTGATTATGGTACTGAGTTGAGGACAGAAGTCCGCAACATAATCGAGACAACCCAGGAATCTTTGTAGTTGGGTTTTGTCAATGATTTGATCAGGGAATTTATCCGTGAACTCGATGGCTCTATTGATAGGAATGATGGTTCCTTGGTGGATGTTGTGACCAAGGAATCTGATTTTGGTTTGGAACAAACTGACCTTTGTCTTGGATACAGCCAAGCCATTCCTTTTGATTATAGAGATGAACGTATTGAGATGTTTGAAATGTTGATCTAAAGTTTGGGAAAAGATTAGAACATCGTCAATGTAGACAATAGTGAATTTGGAATAAGGATTGAAGATTTCGTTCATAATCCTTTGGAATTCAGATGGGGCGTTCTTTAGCCCAAAAGGCATAACGTTCCACTCATACTGCCCAAAAGGAACAGTAAAAGCAGTTTTATACCTATCCTTCTCTTGCAATTGGATTTGCCAGAATCCAGATTTCATGTCAAATTTTGAAAAGACCTTAGCATCATGCAGTCTGGCTAAGAGATCTTTCTTGTTGGGGATAGGATATCTAATCCAACAAAGGGCTTGATTGAGAGGTTTGTAGTTAATAACCAGCCTAGGGGTTCCCCGTTCTATCTCAGCTTGTTTGTTGACATAGAAGGCTGCACAGGACCAAGGGCTCTTACTCCTGCGAATAAGTTTCTTTTCAAGGAGATCATTGATTTCCTTTTGGCAGAAATGAAGAAGTTCTTCATTCATTTGAATAGGCCTAGCCTTGGTTGGAATCTGTTTGTCTGAAAAATCTTTTTCATAAGGAAGTTCCACCATATGGCTCTTCCTTTCCCAAAAAGCGTTGGGTAGATCAGAACAGATGTTGGATTGAATATTTTCCAAAATATTTTCAATCCTTGATTTAACAGAAGGTTGTTGCAATTGATCCTCAATGGTTCTGTAAGAGATTTCTTCCCTGAGGAAGTTGATCTGCTTCTCCTTGTAGGATATGACGTTCAAAGTCTTATCTATGGGAGGTTCAGAGAATTTGAACAAGATAGGCTGTCCAAGATGCTGAACAGTGATGCCGTTTTCGTCAGTATTATAGGGGAAGAGCTTCTTAATGAAAGGGGTCCCTATAATGATTTTTTGACTCAAATTTCTGACTAACAGAAATGGAGTTTCGATTTCAAGACTACCATTTTTGATGATAGCTGAGGGGATTTTATACTTGATCTTTAGTCTAGATCCTTCAGCAGCGCTGAGCTTCTCAGTAGTTTTCTCAAAATATCTGGTGGGAATGAGTCCCTCCGAGATACAACTGGAATCTGCCCCTGTGTCAAAGAGGGCAGGGATTTCGAGAATAAAATCTCCTATGAGGATTTTGACATGAATGAAGAATTTCTGAATGGTGACCTGGTTAATATTTTCCAGAAAGTCTTCGCAATTGTTGTTAGGAGCAGGATTGGAATCAGGTACAGAAGAATCATCTTCCTCATAATTTCTAGTCAGTTTTTCCAAGATAAGCTGCTGACTATTTTGGATTTGTTTGAGACTTTTAACCTCAGTCTTGAGGGAATTGACTTCAGATTGAAGGTCTTGAATAGTGACGGGTTTGACCGTAGATTTCTCAAGACGCTTCAAAGTATCTCTAAGATTGAATTTATTGGTGGTTATAGGACTTTTGGGAGGCCTATCTTCAAGAGTAGATCTGAGGCGTTCCAAATAGATTTTCTTTTCCTCAGGATCAGGGATAGAATTAATGGCCCTGAATAGAAGATCTTGTTCATTGGTCACAGTGTTGATGGACAAGGTATTGACGGAAGATGATGATTGAGAATCATCATTCTGAATTTGATTTAGGTCTTCAGAGACCTCAGAATCCGAAGGATTAGATTCTTCTTCATCAGAAGTTTGAATGAGGAGATTGTTGATCTTATCCTCGATATCAGGTTCAAGATGAAGCTCAGAGATTCTCCTTTTGAGTCTGCAATACCTGCTAATATGGCCCGGCTTGCCGCAGTTGTAGCAGGTAACATCTTTTCCTTGAGAGGGTCTAGTCTCAGAAGGGTTCTTTGGAATTTGCGAAGATTGGGGTTTTGATCTAGGCTTGGGTTTCCTATGATCATTCCTGCTAGATCTCTTTCTCCATTGTTGTTTGGGAGGAGGATCTTGCTTTCTGGGTTTAGGTTTCTTGGGACAACCTTGAATTCCGAATTGTTCGCAGAAAGTACCCAAATCCCTGCGATTCTGAGACTTCTCCTTAGTGAGTTGCTGTTGGATTTTGTCATCCTGACAGATTTTGAGAGCAACTCTTTGAATGATAGCTATGAGCTGTCCATAACTAAGGGTATGATATGGGATTTCTCCCCCCGGATTTTGGCTTCTAAGTTTCTCACGAACTTTGTCGCCGAAAGATTTAGGAAGACCGGCCAGGAATTTCTCTTTCCAGAAGGCTTGTTGGCTGTCTTCACGGGTGTAAACCCTGGTTAGGAAGGTATCCTTATACCATCTGAAATCACCCAAAGATTTGCACTTAAGATTGGACAAAAGATCACCAGATCTGTCCTTGATGAGGGAAGGATCTCCAACAAAATGTTGGGCTATGGTAAAGATTAAGGAGTTGACAGCATCAGAGATGAATTTGCCATCTTCCATGATAGGATTACCTTCTTCATCAGTCTTGACAGCGGTCAAGATCTGATCCTTCTCGTCTTGAGTGAGATAATTATCCCACCAACCTTTGAGCTGGCCACAGAAACCAGCAACCAAGACTTCAACGATAAGAGATTCAGGACAATTGTTGGCGGTAACATAGGCAGTGGCTACCATAGTCATATTTTGGAGGATTTTGGTGATGCCATACTCGTTTTCACCATCAATATTCCATTCATAGACATTGTTGGCACTGAAGCTTTTGAAGTTTGAAGATTCTTCTAAAAGAAGATCAGGAGCAGTAGCTCTAGGATAGTAGAGCTTGGTTTCTTTTCTCCACTGATTCTTAGAATTGTGAATGACAGTATTGACCGGAATACTTTTGATAGATTGAACGTCAGACTTCATAGATTGAATATCAGAATCAGACTCAACCTTACCATCTTCAATATTATTTAAAGAAGTAGAGGTATTACGAGTAGAAGTACGAGTTTTTGGAGGAGGAGGAGCAGTAATAGTGGGATTAGAAACTGCTTCCGGAGTAGGTTCCGGAGTCTCAGGAGGTTCCGGAGTCTCAGGAATAACTTGTTTGAGAAGCTGAAGTTGCTCTACCACCTTTTGGAGGAGCTCATTGTCAGATTCCTTTTTTGCTCGAAGAGTTTGAGCCGAGTGTCTGGAACGGCTACTGATTTGAAAAGGTTTGAAAAGAGGTTTTTCAAGTTGACATCCTTTAGGGATATCAAGATTGGAAGAGGAAGGTTCAATCTTGACCTTTTCTTTTCCTTTCCTGGAAGAGGAATCCTGCACTTGGGATTCTCCAAGAATTTGAAGATACTTATTGGTATAATTGGATTGTTCCATGAGGTCTTTGATGTCTTTACCAGTGACATCACCTTCTTCTTTCCTAGTCTTGAAGGGAGAAGCTAGGACAGGTGTAGATTGAGCTCCTTTAAGAAGGAAAGGAGTTTTAGGTGGCAGGTTAGACAGGGTTTCTTTTCCATCCTTATGCTGCCATTTAACCATGTCAATTTGGAAGGGGTAAGATTTCCAATTCTTGTTGGCATAATCTTGAAACCATTCAAAAAAGAAGATGTTTTGCTGGGTTTTCTCAAGGAACCCATAGAATTTTTCTTGGATCTTCTTTCTCTTTTCACCCTGATACTTTGCAAAGAACCATTTTCTTTGCTGGGTCCATCGGTCAGAGTAGAAATCTGCCTTGATACTTTCTTTGTCGATGACAAATCAGTAGTGATTGCTCCAATGAAATCAGAAGTCTCTCCAGGGGTTTCTAGAGAGGAATACGTTGGAGATAAGGTGGATTGATGATCTTCATCACCCTTGTCATAGGTAGTCTTAACAGGAGTGGTATTGACATATCCAGCCAAATGGATAGTAGATCCGTCATGAGAGAGGGAAGGTCGAGCACTAGACTCGGGTTGGTTCCTTCTAGTCATAGAAAAAGATCTTCTGGACATGGCAGATTGGAAATCAGAGGATGTCCTAATAGATCTAGGGATAGAGAAAGAATTTCTCCTATCAAAGATGAGATCTACTTGGCCAGATTGGTGTTGGACGATTTCACGAAACTCAGGAGTTTCAACAGGTTGGGCTGGAGTAGCCTTTTCCAAAGACCATTTCTCTGGAAGGGTGATATCACTCCATTGGATGGTTTTGGGAACAATAACGTTTGCCTTATCATAATCTGTAAGGAAAAGAGTTGTTTCTCCAGATTTCTCACAATTAGTTCGCAAGAAATAAGATTTGATAGAGTTCATTACCTTGTATTGAACCCTGTAGATTAAGGAGATGGGAATGGAATCCTCCTTCATATCAAGGCCGTGAAGCTTGATATTTAGGAAGAGGACATCAAGGATGTTTTTATCTTCCAGACTAACAGTTAGATCTGGGAAGCAATTGAAAAAGATTGGTCCATTACTCAGGCTGGTTTCAACCGTTCCTAAGAGGGAGTCATGGAATTGATTATGTCTAACATCCCTAAGACAAAGGAGTACAGCGATGTCAAGAGATTTCCTGGTTAGGGGTTTAAGACCAACTTGAACACTACCTATATGAAGATAGTTGAAGTTCTTGCTGATATGTTCTTTGATGCTTTTCTCGGAAAGCAGAAGGATTTCTTCATCATCAGATCTGAGCTTGTAGGTTTGCTCAACGGTTTTGATAATGAAATCTGATCGTTTGAAAAAGGATCCGTTTGGTTTGTAGATCTCAGCATGAGAAATTTTTGGAATTTCCCAGTTGTCAAGATCTTGATTGATATCTTCAAAATGAATTTCTTCTTTGAAGACAGATTTGGATAATTGATTGGATTGATGAGGATGATCGATAGAAGAAGAAGAGGGTTGGGAAGATCTGAAAGAAAGCTTAGAAGAGAAAGAGCGAAGCATCAAGAAAGATAGATCTTCCTCACCCGTAAGTATCATCGCCATCACCTGGTTCTATAGAAATAGATAAATAAATTAGAAATATAAGTTAGGTTCTGCGTTGTTCTTAATAGTTGAGCAGTATAGATCTGGATCAGACTTAAGCCACCACAAAAAGAAACTAAACAAGGACATTAAAAATATTCAGAACTTAATAACATGTCTGTAGTATGGCCAATATAGACTTACTGCCACACAGGGACTTACTGCCTTCAACGCCTCCGCTGCAGAGATGATCAAAAGTCTGAATAGTAATAATCCTAGAAGGTTTTCAAAGGAGCTTTCATTTTAGTTTAGTTCAAAGTGTACTACCAGTCCAGATCCCGATCATAGTGCTTAATTATATAAGAACAGAACAGAGAAATAACTTATATCTAACATATTTAGCATGTTCCTACTTCCCCATCAGGCTCTGATACCAAGAGGGGGTCGGAAGCAGAAGGAGGGGGATGAGAAGAGGATTATGAGAAGTAGGACGCCACCACGGAGGGGCTTCTTGCAGAAATTTAAATTGCAGAAATTAAAAGACAGGAATTAAAACAGGAGGCTCAGCCTTCCATAAACAGAAAAATAAAACTTGAATAAGATATATATTACATAAACATAGATTACAAAAGCTGAAACTTAAAAACAGAAAAGATTGAAAGAAAGGAAAACTGAAGGAGAACTTACAGAAGGAATTCTCTCAGTGTTTCTCTCTCTAAAACTCTCTATCTAAGCTCTACCAAACTCTGATTAACAAGGTTCAGAATGAGCCTATTTAAAGAAAAGATTGGACACTGTTTGAATAGTTCCTGTTGAATAGTTCCGGTAGACGGTACTATTTGACTGGCACTATTTGCTACAGTAAAAAGTCAATTTTACTGTTGCTACAGTACAAAAATTGAATTATTACAGAATAAAATGATTACAAGACGACAAACTTAGCAGAAGTCATCATCATCTGATTCTGTGGTTTGGACAATATCTGACGACCCAAGAGAGGATGGCTCGGAGACTTTGTGTTGAGGGGCCTTTGAAGATGAGGCCTGCTCAATTGGCTCCTTCAATAATTGAAGAGCAGATTGAAGATTTCTTAGCAAGTCTTCTTCTGTTGAAGCTCCTGCAAGGGCCGCTGTGATGTGGGCCTTTTGATTTAGCAAGAGGCTGGTTTGCGGACTTGCATGCTTGAGATATTTCTGATTGGTTTTGAACCATTGGCTCACATTTTCTTTGTGGGCTTTTGTCGCATCAAAGATTTTCCACCATTTGATGAGAGCCTGTTTGTAAAGGATTGGTTGGGTTTTGGTCTTAAGACCATAACGCCAAGAGAACACCCAAGAGAGGGAAAAGATTGTAAAAAAGTTTAAACAATCTGGATAATTGTTCAACTCTTTGTTCCAGTGTGTTAATGAAGTGATTGTATCCCTCAAGAACTTCAGAGGGGAAAATTTCAGCTGTAGGTCCAAAGAAGCTCCACCATGAATGAAACCAATTTGGAAAAGAATATTTGTTGGTCCATTTAAAATAAATGAGCCAAGAATGTTTGAAACTTTTGTTTTGCAGACCAAGGATTATATTATCCCAAGCCCTGATATAGTCCCAATAATTAAAACCAACTAGGTCGAAATTCTGGGAGAACTTTTTGTAACTGTTTGGATTTGGTCCACAGTCCTTGGGACGAAGGACACGGAGGATTTGTAGTGTAGAATGGGTAATTAGGGAATTATCATTTTTATCCCTGAAATGTTTGATTTCCACACTGTTTGTGTCAACCAAAATAAACTCATAGAATCTTTGGTTTTTGATTGGGTGAGTGGGATCAAGATGACTTGGGAAGAGCTTGGTACCAATTTTATTGGCCAGGTTAACTCCTCCAGAATTGTCCCACCATTCTGGTTCGATGAAGGTTTGGAATTTCATATCTGCTTTAGCCAAGTAACCTGAATTTGGGCTAGGTCGGGCAACTGGGCTAGGTTGGGCAACAACAACAGGTTTTTTCCCATCATAAGTTGCTAAGCTTCTGGTTCTATCAATAAAAGCTTGGAGGGATTGAATTTCTTGGTCATCATCTTTGTCGGCAATGCTGGCCCAAGATTTATTTGGAAGTTTGGTGAGGCCTTGAGGTATTTCATCTAAGCCTGCTTGTTTGAAGGCAAGGAGTGTTGGGATGGATAAAGCATAATCTGCTTTAGTTTGTTTTGGTTGGGAAGATTGGGTCTGAGCAGTGGGCTCAATTTTTTGGACAGTGGGTCCAGATTGGTGAGCAGTGGGCTCAGAAAAGATTAAAGGATCAGAGATTACAATACCTTTATTCCTTTCTCTGTTTTTGCCTCTTCCTCGTGAGGAGGAGGAGGAGGGGCCTCTGGAGGCCATGTTAGGTTCTTCCCTGCAAATATTCACGAGTAAGAAAATCAGGGAGAGAATTGTTAGATCCTTTTATATATTCAATATCGAAGTCAAAAACGCTTAAAATAGCTTGCCATCTGGCAAAGATATGTTTTGAAGCTAAGTTTTTGACATCTTTTTGTAAGATTTCTTTCGCAGATTTGCAGTCCACACGGACTAAGAATTTTTGATTAATCAAATCAGATTGAAATTTTGAAATAGATAAAACGATTGCTAAAACTTCTTTTTTGACAGTAGAATGATTCTGCTGAGCAGGATTCCAATGTTTTGAAGTAAAAGCAATAATTTGTTCCTTGTCAAAAACCTTTTGTTTCAAAATACCACCAAAGCCAATATCAGAGGCATCAGTTTCAATAATTTTGAAAGCTTGAGGATTAGGGAGATAAAGACAAGGGAGATTCTTGACACGAAGTTTGATTTGTTTGACCACATTGGTATGAATATCGGACCAAGGTGGAGGATCCTTCTTGAGTCTATCATGAAGGGGTTTGATTATGGTACTGAGTTGAGGACAGAAGTCCGCAACATAATTGAGACAACCCAGGAATCTTTGTAGTTGGGTTTTGTCAATGATTTGATCAGGGAATTTATCCGTGAACTCGATGGCTCTATTGATAGGAATGATGGTTCCTTGGTGGATGTTGTGACCAAGGAATCTGATTTTGGTTTGGAACAAACTGACCTTTGTCTTGGATACAGCCAAGCCATTCCTTTTGATTACAGAGATGAACGTATTGAGATGTTTGAAATGTTGATCTAAAGTTTGGGAAAAGATTAGAACATCGTCAATGTAGAAAATAGTGAATTTGGAATAAGGATTGAAGATTTCGTTCATAATCCTTTGGAATTCAGATGGGGCGTTCTTTAGCCCAAAAGGCATAACGTTCCACTCATACTGCCCAAAAGGAACAGTAAAAGCAGTTTTATACCTATCCTTCTCTTGCAATTGGATTTGCCAGAATCCAGATTTCATGTCAAATTTTGAAAAGACCTTAGCATCATGCAGTCTGGCTAAGAGATCTTTCTTGTTGGGGATAGGATATCTAATCCAACAAAGGGCTTGATTGAGAGGTTTGTAGTTAATAACCAGCCTAGGGGTTCCTCGTTCTATCTCAGCTTGTTTGTTGACATAGAAGGCTGCACAGGACCAAGGGCTCTTACTCCTGCGAATAAGTTTCTTTTCAAGGAGATCATTGATTTCCTTTTGGCAGAAATGAAGAAGTTCTTCATTCATTTGAATAGGCCTAGCCTTGGTTGGAATCTGTTTGTCTGAAAAATCTTTTTCATAAGGAAGTTCCACCATATGGCTCTTCCTTTCCCAAAAAGCGTTGGGTAGATCAGAACAGATGTTGGATTGAATATTTTCCAAAATATTCTCAATCCTTGATTTAACAGAAGGTTGTTGCAATTGATCCTCAATGGTTCTGTAAGAGATTTCTTCCCTGAGGAAGTTGATCTGCTTCTCCTTGTAGGATATGACGTTCAAAGTCTTATCTATGGGAGGTTCAGAGAATTTGAACAAGATAGGCTGTCCAAGATGCTGAACAGTGATGCCGTTTTCGTCAGTATTATAGGGGAAGAGCTTCTTAATGAAAGGGGTCCCTATAATGATTTTTTGACTCAAATTTCTGACTAACAGAAATGGAGTTTCGATTTCAAGACTACCATTTTTGATGATAGCTGAGGGGATTTTATACTTGATCTTTAGTCTAGATCTTTCAGCAGCGCTGAGCTTCTCAGTAGTTTTCTCAAAATATCTGGTGGGAATGAGTCCCTCCGAGATACAACTGGAATCTGCCCCTGTGTCAAAGAGGGCAGGGATTTCGAGAATAAAATCTCCTATGAGGATTTTGACATGGATGAAGAATTTCTGAATGGTGACCTGGTTAATATTTTCCAGAAAGTCTTCGCAATTGTTGTTAGGAGCAGGATTGGAATCAGGTACAGAAGAATCATCTTCCTCATAATTTCTAGTCAGTTTTTCCAAGATAAGCTGCTGACTATTTTGGATTTGTTTGAGACTTTTAACCTCAATCTTGAGGGAATTGACTTCAGATTGAAGGTCTTGAATAGTGACGGGTTTGACCGTAGATTTCTCAAGACGCTTGAAAGTATCTCTAAGATTGAATTTATTGGTGGTTATAGGACTTTTGGGAGGCCTATCTTCAAGAGTAGATCTGAGGCGTTCCAAATAGATTTTCTTTTCCTCAGGATCAGGGATAGAATTAATGGCCCTGAAGAGAAGATCTTGTTCATTGGTCAAAGTGTTGATGGACAAGGTATTGACGGAAGATGATGATTGAGAATCATCATTCTGAATTTGATTTAGGTCTTCAGAGACCTCAGAATCCGAAGGATTAGATTCTTCTTCATCAGAAGTTTGAATGAGGAGATTGTTGATCTTGTCCTCGATTTCAGGTTCAAGATGAAGCTCAGAGATTCTCCTTTTGAGTCTGCAATACCTGCTAATATGGCCCGGCTTGCCGCAGTTGTAGCAGGTAACATCTTTTCCTTAAGAGGGTCTAGTCTCAGAAGGGTTCTTTGGAATTTGCGAAGATTGGGGTTTTGATCTAGGCTTGGGTTTCCTATGATCATTCCTGCTAGATCTCTTTCTCCATTGTTGTTTGGGAGGAGGATCTTGCTTTCTGGGTTTAGGTTTCTTGGGACAACCTTGAATTCTGAATTGTTCGCAGAAAGTACCCAAATCCCTGCGATTCTGAGACTTCTCCTTAGTGAGTTGCTGTTGGATTTTGTCATCCTGACAGATTTTGAGAGCAACTCTTTGAATGATAGCTATGAGCTGTCCATAACTAAGGGTATGATATGGGATTTCTCCCCCCGGATTTTGGCTTCTAAGTTTCTCACGAACTTTGTCGCCAAAAGATTTAGGAAGACCGGCCAGGAATTTCTCTTTCCAGAAGGCTTGTTGGCTGTCTTCACGGGTGTAAACCCTGGTTAAGAAGGTATCCTTATACCATCTGAAATCACCCAAAGATTTGCACTTAAGATTGGGCAAAAGATCACCAGATCTGTCCTTGATGAGGGAAGGATCTCCAACAAAATGTTGGGCTATGGTAAAGATTAAGGAGTTGACAGCATCAGAGATGAATTTGCCATCTTCCATGATAGGATTACCTTCTTCATCAGTCTTGACAGCGGTCAAGATCTGATCCTTCTCGTCTTGAGTGAGATAATTATCCCACCAACCTTTGAGCTGGCCACAGAAACCAGCAACCAAGACTTCAACGATAAGAGATTCAGGACAATTGTTGGCGGTAACATAGGCAGTGGCTACCATAGTCATATTTTGGAGGATTTTGGTGATGCCATACTCGTTTTCACCATCAATATTCCATTCATAGACATTGTTGGCACTGAAGCTTTTGAAGTTTGAAGATTCTTCTAAAAGAAGATCAGGAGCAGTAGCTCTAGGATAGTAGAGCTTGGTTTCTTTTCTCCACTGATTCTAAGAATTGTGAATGACAGTATTGACCGGAATACTTTTGATAGATTAAACGTCAGACTTCATAGATTGAATATCAGAATCAGACTCAAAGAAGATGTTTTGCTGGGTTTTCTCAAGGAACCCATAGAATTTTTCTTGGATCTTCTTTCTCTTTTCACCCTGATACTTTGCAAAGAACCATTTTCTTTGCTGGGTCCATCGGTCAGAGTAGAAATCTGCCTTGATACTTTCTTTGTCGATGACAAATTCAGTAGTGATTGCTCCAATGAAATCAGAAGTCTCGCCAGGGGTTTCTAGAGAGGAATACGTTGGAGATAAGGTGGATTGATGATCTTCATCACCCTTGTCATAGGTAGTCTTGACAGGAGTGATGAAGATCATCAATCCACCTTATACCTATTGGTGTTGGACGATTTCATAGAACCAGAAGCTTAGCAACTTATGATGGGAAAAAACCTGTTGTTGTTGCCCAACCTAGCCCAGTTGCCCGACCTAGCCCAAATTCAGGTTACTTGGCTAAAGCAGATATGAAATTCCAAACCTTCATCGAACCAGAATGGTGGGACAATTCTGGAGGAGTTAACCTGGCCAATAAAATTGGTACCAAGCTCTTCCCAAGTCATCTTGATCCCACTCACCCAATCAAAAACCAAAGATTCTATGAGTTTATTTTGGTTGACACAAACAGTGTGGAAATCAAACATCGTCTATCCCCAACAAGAAAGATCTCTTAGCCAGACTGCATGATGCTAAGGTCTTTTCAAAATTTGACATGAAATCTGGATTCTGGCAAATCCAATTGCAAGAGAAGGATAGGTATAAAACTGCTTTTACTGTTCCTTTTTCTGTTTTTAAGTTTCAGCTTTTGTAATCTATGTTTATGTAATATATATCTTATTCAAGTTTTATTTTTCTGTTTATGGAAGGCTGAGCCTCCTGTTTTAATTTCTGTTTATGGAAGGCTGAGCCTCCTGTTTTAATTCCTGTCTTTTAATTTCTGCAATTTAAATTTCTGCAAGAAGCCCCTCCGTGGTGGCGTCCTACTTCTCTTAATCCTCTTCTCATCCCCCTCCTTCTGCTTCCGACCCCCTCTTGGTATCAGAGCTTGATGGGGAAGTAGGAACATGCTAAATATGTTAGATATAAGTTATTTCTCTGTTCTGTTCTTATATAATTAAGCACTATGATCGGGATCTGGACTGGTAGTACACTTTGAACTAAGCTAAAATGAAAGCTCCTTTGAAAACCTTCTAGGATTATTACTATTCAGACTTTTGATCATCTCTGCAGCGGAGGCGTTGAAGGCAGTAAGTCCCTGTGTGGCAGTAAGTCTATATTGGCCATACTACAGACATGTTATTAAGTTCTGAATATTTTTAATGTCCTTGTTTAGTTTCTTTTTGTGGTGGCTTAAGTCTGATCCAGATATATACTGCTCAACTATTAAGAACAACGCAGAACCTAACTTATATTTCTAATTTATTTATCTGTTTCTATAGAACCAGGTGATGGCGATGATACTTACGGGTGAGGAAGATCTATCTTTCTTGATGCTTCGCTCTTTCTCTTCTAAGCTTTCTTTCAGATCTTCCCAACCCTCTTCTTCTTCTATCGATCATCCTCATCAATCCAATCAATTATCCAAATCTGTCTTCAAAGAAGAAATTCATTTTGAAGATATCAATCAAGATCTTGACAATTGGGAAATTCCAAAAATTTCTCATGCTGAGATCTACAAACCAAACGGATCCTTTTTCAAACGATCAGATTTCATTATCAAAACCGTTGAGCAAACCTACAAGCTCAGATCTGATGATGAAGAAATCCATCTGCTTTCCGAGAAAAGCATCAAAGAACATATCAGCAAGAACTTCAACTATCTTCATATAGGTAGTGTTCAAGTTGGTCTTAAACCCCTAACCAGGAAATCTCTTGACATCGCTGTACTCCTTTGTCTTAGGGATGTTAGACATAATCAATTCCATGACTCCCTCTTAGGAACGGTTGAAACCAGCCTGAGTAATGGACCAATCTTTTTCAATTGCTTCCCAGATCTAACTGTTAGTCTGGAAGATAAAAACATCCTTGATGTCCTCTTCCTAAATATCAAGCTTCACGGCCTTGATATGAAGGAGGATTCCATTCCCATCTCCTTAATCTACAGGGTTTAATACAAGGTAATGAACTCTATCAAATCTTATTTCTTGCGAACTAATTGTGAGAAATCTGGAGAAACAACTCTTTTCCTTACAGATTATGATAAGGCAAACGTTATTGTTCCCAAAACCATCCAATGGAGTGATATCACCCTTCCAGAGAAATGGTCTTTGGAAAAGGCTACTCCAGCCCAACCTGTTGAAACTCCTGAGTTTCGTGAAATCGTCCAACACCAATCTGGCCAAGTAGATCTCATCTTTGATAGGAGAAATTCTTTCTCTATCCCTAGATCTATTAGGACATCCTCTGATTTCCAATCTGCCATGTCCAGAAGATCTTTTTCTATGACTAGAAGGAACCAACCCGAGTCTAGTGCTCGACCTTCCCTCTCTCATGACGGATCTACTATCCATTTGGCTGGATATGTCAATACCACTCCTGTTAAGACTACCTATGACAAGGGTGATGAAGATCATCAATCCACCTTATCTCCAACGTATTCCTCTCTAGAAACCCCTGGAGAGACTTCTGATTTCATTGGAGCAATCACTACTGATTTGTCATCGACAAAGAAAGTATCAAGGCAGATTTCTACTCTGACCGATGGACCCAGCAAAGAAAATGGTTCTTTGCAAAGTATCAGGGTGAAAAGAGAAAGAAGATCCAAGAAAAATTCTATGGGTTCCTTGAGAAAACCCAGCAAAACATCTTCTTTTTTGAATGGTTTCAAGATTATGCCAACAAGAATTGGAAATCTTACCCCTTCCAAATTGACATGGTTAAATGGCAGCATAAGGATGGAAAAGAAACCCTGTCTAACCTGCCACCTAAAACTCCTTTCCTTCTTAAAGGAGCTCAATCTACACCTGTCCTAGCTTCTCCCTTCAAGACTAGGAAAGAAGAAGGTGATGTCACTGGTAAAGACATCAAAGACCTCATGGAACAATCCAATTATACCAATAAGTATCTTCAAATTCTTGGAGAATCCCAAGTGCAGGATTCCTCTTCCAGGAAAGGAAAAGAAAAGGTCAAGATTGAACCTTCCTCTTCCAATCTTGATATCCCTAAAGGATGTCAACTTGAAAAACCTCTTTTCAAACCTTTTCAAATCAGTAGCCGTTCCAGACACTCGGCTCAAACTCTTCGAGCAAAAAAGGAATCTGACAATGAGCTCCTCCAAAAGGTGGTAGAGCAACTTCAGCTTCTCAAACAAGTTATTCCTGAGACTCCGGAACCTACTCCGGAAGCAGTTTCTAATCCCACTATTACTGCTCCTCCTCCTCCAAAAACTCGTACTTCTACTCGTAATACCTCTACTTCTTTAAATAATATTGAAGATGGTAAGGTTGAGTCTGATTCTGATATTCAATCTATGAAGTCTGACGTTCAATCTATCAAAAGTATTCCGGTCAATACTATCATTCACAATTCTAAGAATCAGTGGAGAAAAGAAACCAAGCTCTACTATCCTAGAGCTACTGCTCCTGATCTTCTTTTAGAAGAATCTTCAAACTTCAAAAGCTTCAGTGCCAACAATGTCTATGAATGGAATATTGATGGTGAAAACGAGTATGGCATCACCAAAATCCTCCAAAATATGACTATGGTAGCCACTGCCTATGTTACCGCCAACAATTGTCCTGAATCTCTTATCGTTGAAGTCTTGGTTGCTGGTTTCTGTGGCCAGCTCAAAGGTTGGTGGGATAATTATCTCACTCAAGACGAGAAGGATCAGATCTTGACCGCTGTCAAGACTGATGAAGAAGGTAATCCTATCATGGAAGATGGCAAATTCATCTCTGATGCTGTCAACTCCTTAATCTTTACCATAGCCCAACATTTTGTTGGAGATCCTTCCCTCATCAAGGACAGATCTGGTGATCTTTTGTCCAATCTTAAGTGCAAATCTTTGGGTGATTTCAGATGGTATAAGGATACCTTCCTAACCAGGGTTTACACCCGTGAAGACAGCCAACAAGCCTTCTGGAAAGAGAAATTCCTGGCCGGTCTTCCTAAATCTTTTGGCGACAAAGTTCGTGAGAAACTTAGAAGCCAAAATCCGGGGGGAGAAATCCCATATCATACCCTTAGTTATGGACAGCTCATAGCTATCATTCAAAGAGTTGCTCTCAAAATCTGTCAGGATGACAAAATTCAACAGCAACTCACTAAGGAGAAGTCTCAGAATCGCAGGGATTTGGGTACTTTCTGCGAACAATTCGGAATTCAAGGTTGTCCCAAGAAACCTAAACCCAGAAAGCAAGATCCTCCTCCCAAACAACAATGGAGAAAGAGATCTAGCAGGAATGATCATAGGAAACCCAAGCCTAGATCAAAACCCCAATCTTCGCAAATTCCAAAGAACCCTTCTGAGACTAGACCCTCTCAAGGAAAAGATGTTACCTGCTACAACTGCGGCAAGCCGGGCCATATTAGCAGGTATTGCAGACTCAAAAGGAGAATCTCTGAGCTTCATCTTGAACCTGAAATCGAGGACAAGATCAACAATCTCCTCATTCAAACTTCTGATGAAGAAGAATCTAATCCTTCGGATTCTGAGGTCTCTGAAGACCTAAATCAAATTCAGAATGATGATTCTCAATCATCATCTTCCGTCAATACCTTGTCCATCAACACTTTGACCAATGAACAAGATCTTCTCTTCAGGGCCATTAATTCTATCCCTGATCCTGAGGAAAAGAAAATCTATTTGGAACGCCTCAGGTCTACTCTTGAAGATAGGCCTCCCAAAAGTCCTATAACCACCAATAAATTCAATCTTAGAGATACTTTCAAGCGTCTTGAGAAATCTACGGTCAAACCCGTCACTATTCAAGACCTTCAATCTGAAGTCAATTCCCTCAAGACTGAGGTTAAAAGTCTCAAACAAATCCAAAATAGTCAGCAGCTTATCTTGGAAAAACTGACTAGAAATTATGAGGAAGATGATTCTTCTGTACCTGATTCCAATCCTGCTCCTAACAACAATTGCGAAGACTTTCTGGAAAATATTAACCAGGTCACCATTCAGAAATTCTTCATCCATGTCAAAATCCTCATAGGAGATTTTATTCTCGAAATCCCTGCCCTCTTTGACACAGGGGCAGATTCCAGTTGTATCTCGGAGGGACTCATTCCCACCAGATATTTTGAGAAAACTACTGAGAAGCTCAGCGCTGCTGAAAGATCTAGACTAAAGATCAAGTATAAAATCCCCTCAGCTATCATCAAAAATGGTAGTCTTGAAATCGAAACTCCATTTCTGTTAGTCAGAAATTTGAGTCAAAAAATCATTATAGGGACCCCTTTCATTAAGAAGCTCTTCCCCTATAATACTGACGAAAACGACATCACTGTTCAGCATCTTGGACAGCCTATCTTGTTCAAATTCTCTGAACCTCCCATAGATAAGACTTTGAACGTCATATCCTACAAGGAGAAGCAGATCAACTTCCTCAGGGAAGAAATCTCTTACAGAACCATTGAGGATCAATTGCAACAACCTTCTGTTAAATCAAGGATTGAGAATATTTTGGAAAATATTCAATCCAACATCTGTTCTGATCTACCCAACGCTTTTTGGGAAAGGAAGAGCCATATGGTGGAACTTCCTTATGAAAAAGATTTTTCAGACAAACAGATTCCAACCAAGGCTAGGCCTATTCAAATGAATGAAGAACTTCTTCATTTCTGCCAAAAGGAAATCAATGATCTCCTTGAAAAGAAACTTATTCGCAGGAGTAAGAGCCCTTGGTCCTGTGCAGCCTTCTATGTCAACAAACAAGCTGAGATAGAACGAGGAACCCCTAGGCTGGTTATTAACTACAAACCTCTCAATCAAGCCCTTTGTTGGATTAGATATCCTATCCCCAACAAGAAAGATCTCTTAGCCAGACTGCATGATGCTAAGGTCTTTTCAAAATTTGACATGAAATCTGGATTCTGGCAAATCCAATTGCAAGAGAAGGATAGGTATAAAACTGCTTTTACTGTTCCTTTTGGGCAGTATGAGTGGAACGTTATGCCTTTTGGGCTAAAGAACGCCCCATCTGAATTCCAAAGGATTATGAACGAAATCTTCAATCCTTATTCCAAATTCACTATTTTCTACATTGACGATGTTCTAATCTTTTCCCAAACTTTAGATCAACATTTCAAACATCTCAATACGTTCATCTCTGTAATCAAAAGGAATGGCTTGGCTGTATCCAAGACAAAGGTCAGTTTGTTCCAAACCAAAATCAGATTCCTTGGTCACAACATCCACCAAGGAACCATCATTCCTATCAATAGAGCCATCGAGTTCACGGATAAATTCCCTGATCAAATCATTGACAAAACCCAACAACAAAGATTCCTGGGTTGTCTCAATTATGTTGCGGACTTCTGTCCTCAACTCAGTACCATAATCAAACCCCTTCATGATAGACTCAAGAAGGATCCTCCACCTTGGTCCGATATTCATACCAATGTGGTCAAACAAATCAAACTTCGTGTCAAGAATCTCCCTTGTCTTTATCTCCCTAATCCTCAAGCTTTCAAAATTATTGAAACTGATGCCTCTGATATTGGCTTTGGTGGTATTTTGAAACAAAAGGTTTTTGACAAGGAACAAATTATTGCTTTTACTTCAAAACATTGGAATCCTGCTCAGCAGAATCATTCTACTGTCAAAAAAGAAGTTTTAGCAATCGTTTTATCTATTTCAAAATTTCAATCTGATTTGATTAATCAAAAATTCTTAGTCCGTGTGGACTGCAAATCTGCGAAAGAAATCTTACAAAAAGATGTCAAAAACTTAGCTTCAAAACATATCTTTGCCAGATGGCAAGCTATTTTAAGCGTTTTTGACTTCGATATTGAATATATAAAAGGATCTAACAATTCTCTCCCTGATTTTCTTACTCGTGAATATTTGCAGGGAAGAACCTAACATGGCCTCCAGAGGCCCCTCCTCCTCCTCCTCACGAGGAAGAGGCAAAAACAGAGAAAGGAATAAAGGTATTGTAATCTCTGATCCTTTAATCTTTTCTGAGCCCACTGCTCACCAATTTTGACCCACTGTCCAAAAAATTGAGCCCACTGCTCAGACCCAATCTTCCCAACCAAAACAAACTAAAGCAGATTATGCTTTATCCATCCCAACACTCCTTGCCTTCAAACAAGCAGGCTTAGATGAAATACCTCAAGGCCTCACCAAACTTCCAAATAAATCTTGGGCCAGCATTGCCGACAAAGATGATGACCAAGAAATTCAATCCCTCCAAGCTTTTATTGATAGAACCAGAAGCTTAGCAACTTATGATGGGAAAAAACCTGTTGTTGTTGCCCAACCTAGCCCAGTTGCCCGACCTAGCCCAAATTCAGGTTACTTGGCTAAAGCAGATATGAAATTCCAAACCTTCATCGAACCAGAATGGTGGGACAATTCTGGAGGAGTTAACCTGGCCAATAAAATTGGTACCAAGCTCTTCCCAAGTCATCTTGATCCCACTCACCCAATCAAAAACCAAAGATTCTATGAGTTTATTTTGGTTGACACAAACAGTGTGGAAATCAAACATTTCAGGGATAAAAATGATAATTCCCTAATTACCCATTCTACACTACAAATCCTCCGTGTCCTTCGTCCCAAGGACTTTGGACCAAATCCAAACAGTTACAAAAAGTTCTCCCAGAATTTCGACCCAGTTGGTTTTAATTATTGGGACTATATCAGGGCTTGGGATATTATAATCCTTGGTCTGCAAAACAAAAGTTTCAAACATTCTTGGCTCATTTATTTTAAATGGACCAACAAATATTCTTTTCCAAATTGGTTTCATTCATGGTGGAGCTTCTTTGGACCTACAGCTGAAATTTTCCCCTCTGAAGTTCTTGAGGGATACAATCACTTCATTAAACACTGGAACAAAGAGTTGAACAATTATCCAGATTGTTTAAACTTTTTTACAATCTTTTCCCTCTCTTGGGTGTTCTCTTGGCGTTATGGTCTTAAGACCAAAACCCAACCAATCCTTTACAAACAGGCTCTCATCAAATGGTGGAAAATCTTTGATGCGACAAAAGCCCACAAAGAAAATGTGAGCCAATGGTTCAAAACCAATCAGAAATATCTCAAGCATGCAAGTCCGCAAACCAGCCTCTTGCTAAATCAAAAGGCCCACATCACAGCGGCCCTTGCAGGAGCTTCAACAGAAGAAGACTTGCTAAGAAATCTTCAATCTGCTCTTCAATTATTGAAGGAGCCAATTGAGCAGGCCTCATCTTCAAAGGCCCCTCAACACAAAGTCTCCGAGCCATCCTCTCTTGGGTCGTCAGATTTTGTCCAAACCACAGAATCAGATGATGATGACTTCTGCTAAGTTTGTCGTCTTGTAATCATTTTATTCTGTAATATATATACTGCAATTTCTGTTGAAGGAAATATATATATATATATATATATATATATATATAATATTATCCTTTTGCTCTCAAAAAAATATTTTCTCCTTGGTCTCCAAAATGTGTATACTAAGAAGTAATGTAGGAACACGAGAAGAGAGGTTTGAATTATGCCTTTAAAAAAATCATTTAAAACAAATATTAGTTCTTTGTAAACTTTTTCAAAATAGAGTTTGTGCAGCGGCTGAGATATGAGCTTATAACAAATAAAATAAATAAATCACACAAGAGATTTATCCCGGCTCACCCTAAATCGATGAGCTACGTCTAAGCCTTGGTATCCACCGAGACTTTTCACTACTTCAACCAAGTATCAAGGACTTCTCCTTCACAAGTATTCTAAAGGACTTCTCCTCAATAAGTATTCTACATAACTTATCTTCAACAAATATTCTAAAGGACTTCCCAAATATATATGGATTTTCTCTTCTACTTTGATTCTCTTCTAAAAAGAGTAATGTAAAAAGTTTAAAATCTAACAACTCTTAAGAAGCGATACAAGATATGATACTAAGATAATTCTAAGATATTGTGGAGAACAAGATTTGACTTCTGTGTTCTCTATTGTTGAAGATGAAAGTATTCGAATTTTTGGCTTTTCCACACTAGATTAGTTTTTCAAATCTTGCTTGATTCTCTTCTATTCAGATCTTCAAGTCTTCCTTTTATATTTCCTCTTACGTTAAGTAATGTTGGCATTTTTGTACTCTTCCATTAGTGGACCGTCTAAGAACCAAAAGACTATCTGATGTGCATTAAATGCTTTGACCCGTTTGTTGAACTTTGGTCAGAGATATTTCTTAAAAGCTGATTCAGAAAATAGGTAGAAGCTTTTTGTAGTGCATCTTTCCTCTTTGAGTGACCGTTTGGAGTTGGTAGCAGCTACTTGATGTGACATGTATGATTACATTATACTTTCACTTTGTGGAATGAGCCTTTTGTAGCTTTAGAAAGTCACGTGATGACCTTTGAATTCTTTAGATATTTCCACATAGACTTCTGACGTTCAACCTTCATCATAACGAACTTATATCTTCAAAGATATAGACGTTAGAGCTCTTCTTTGACTGGTCAATCCAGTGGACAATACTTTCTTCAGACTTGACTCAAGATGTTTGAAGTTAATAGTGCGAGTAATATATATCCTGAAAGTGTGAGACATTGAAGTTTAGAGAAATTTTGTTGGCCAACTTGTTTTGAGAACTCCCCTATCTCTTTTAGAAAGGTAGACTAAGTTCAATTTTATTTAGCTCTCCCCCTCACTTGATGTCGCAACCGGGGTCGCAGCAGGACGACGCATAAAAGTTTTTTAAAATTAGAGGAGTCGCCACCAATTTATTAAGGGAAATTGGAACCCTCAAAACAAATAGAAAGTTGGTCTGCGACAAAGTTCTTGGTTCGGGAGTCATTTACGCATGGGGAAGGTATTAGCACCCCACGACGTCCTAAAAAAACGGTTACCTCTGATTGATTGTGCAAAATTAAATAACTTTAAAATGTTCATTTTACCCTCAAAAAAGAAGATTTAAATTTAATGTCTTATGATTTAATATTTGCACTTGAGATAAAATGATTATTAATATAGAACCCTAAGGTTTTCTATTTTTAGTGCCTGTCGGGAATTAAATCCCGGCCTACGTATTCTCTGTGAGGAGACATCAAGGCTACGTAGTTCTAACATGATTTAAATTGATTAAAAAAGAGATTTTTATCTTGATCATCAATCCAAGGTGTATGTAATCTGTGTTCTCACCAATTTTTTCCTTCTGTTTTTCGTTTCCTCCCCCATTCTGACTGAGATTTCTCCCTCTTTTATAGTGGTTGAGGGTAATTAACAACTTGCCCCATAAGCAGGTGAGTCATGGTCTGTAATTTCTGGTTGTAAATCCCCATAAGCAAGCTCTGTATTCATGAGTGTCCAAAAAATCCACAATTGCGGCCTGCACTTCCATCCCTCTTTCTTTTACAGATTTTCCATCCTTTTTGTACTCTCAGAAGGTGGTGAAAATTAAAATTGATTTGAAAATTGATCAAGTAGCTTACTCATGGTGAAATCCTTGGGAAGTAAGTTTTGTCTGCCTTGTTAAATTTGCAAAGAATGCGGCTCTACAAGCCAATCCTGCAGCAATTCTCTTTCTACATTTTTATACTTCCGAGTTTTGGCTGCCCACATGCTCTGCTTCTCTGCTCTGCAAAATTTACACATCATCTCCCCATACCTTGCTTCACCACCGCCTCTACACACTACAACAATTTTCACTTTTAGCAACACTTCAAAATGGTTGGATAAAGTACTAAAAGTGTTGCCTAAAATCAAAGGTTACACTTTTGAAGTGTTAGTTGAAGTGTTGGATATGCCCGTGTTACCTATTGTTTTGGCAACAATTAATTTTTTTGGCAACAATTAGGTCTATTTTACACTTGATAAGTGTTGCCTATGGGTGGATGCTTTCGCAACACTTCAAAGTGTTACTAGTTTTAATGAACAATTAACGATTGTTGCCACAAATGTCTGTGACAACACTTACATGTGTTGCCTAAAATTACTTAGATAACACTTTAAAGCAAGGAAATCTAAATTATGAAGGTTAGCACGACTAACACTCAAATTAGCATTTGTAACGCCCCGATTTCTCGAGTGTTACACAGTAACTAATTAACCAATTTTCGTAAAGAGTTTTCGTCGATTCACTTATTAATCTTCCATTAATGACAAACCTTTCATTTTACAAAAACTCTTGAAACATAACCTTTCCAAAAAACACGCGGAAGTAACCAACTTCGTAAAACTTTTTAAATAACCAACTGTAAAGAGTACGAAACAAAGGCCTGAATGAAAATAAAGATTACATCAAAACTTGTTCATTCGAATTTAAGCAATAAAATTGTTCGATACCAACACTTCGGAAACTCTCAACCCCAACAGAAAACAAAAGACTCTAAACCCAAACCCTATTCCTTAGCCTCTTCCTCTTCCTCTAAAGTGTAGTCGTCCTCCAGTATTGGCACGTCACGTAGCATCAACTCCCAAGAATGAGTCATCGCCATTATCTTCACGACCATCTACCCCCCCCAAACAAACACATAGCAAACAAGCAGGGTCAGGTCCAACAAAAGAATGATAATGACAAAATCAACAACAACATATATAATATAAGTACATTATATGTCTTTTATGGGAAAGAGTCAGTTACTAACGGAATCTCACTTCACACAACCCACCAAAACTTCCATGGCCATAATCACGATCATCCGCAGATGAACAAATCTCGGAGGGGACTCACCGTACAACCCTCAATCATGTGGGGGGACTCACCGTCCGCCAGACTCACCGTCCGTCCACAGAATCACAAGGCGACCGCAGTCAGCCAATCATGTGGGGACTCACCGTACAACCCACAAAACACCCTCGCGTGCAAGGTACCATCGTTCTCATGGTCCATAGTCCTCACCAGACCTATGTCCAATTATTCACATTTACTTGCAAGCGAGTTTATTACACTGTTCTCTTTGTTAAGTCTCTAAAATCAATCCTAGAGTCTTATCATACTCTTTATACAACAACCTTCACAACACAACATTCACGGGTTACAAGGGAATTACGGCTAGGTGAGCGACCCTTGAACCATTAACTCAGAAAATAAATATAATCCACGTAAAGGAACGCAAGAACATTCACTCATGCATAATATATCATCGCAACTTCAACATATTGACAGCAGAAACAACTTTCACAAAAATAGAGCCACAGAATGCATCTTTCAACCAAAAATCACGTATGATACCTTTCTAGAAAGCTATTTTAAATATCTACAACTCTCTAGTTACAGACTTGTTCATTTGAGTCCCAGAATTAGGTGATATTAGGCCTTAAAGCTAACTGTCCGGAACAGGAAGACAGCAGGTGTGACAGTTACTAAACACGACCCCCAGATCACATTACTAAACCAAAAATTATGATTTTTATATGTCTGGAAAGATATTTCGAAAATCTACAACTTTCATGTTAATCACTTTTTCATTTGATGACCTTAAACAGGTAAAAAGGGGCTCTGAAGTCCGCTGTCCAGTACAGGAAACTGGCAGCGAAACTTCCACCTCTAGTTTAAGCTATAAACCATCTCAGCCCAAGGCTTTAAGCTATGTTCCAGCAATAAAATCAAATCACATAGGTCTCATATGATAATAGTACAGCAAGCAAACCTTCAACCCAAACCCTCATGCAAACCCTCAACAATCAAGATTCTTCACAAACAAACATAGCAACAAGTCCCTAATAAACTACCCAAGTCCTAGGACCAGCCCTTACCTTGTTTGGTGATGGAAAAACAGAAGTTTGGAGATGGAAAGAAGGTTCAAAAGCTGCTGTCCTCGTTCTCTATTTCCTCTCCCTCGCGAATCCCTCTCTACTCGCGCTCTCTCCCTTGCTCGCGTGCGTGACCGGCGACAATGGTGGTGGCTTGGGCGGCGGCTCCCTTCTCTTCTCTCACACGTTCTCTCTTTTCTCTCTTCTGCTCTCTCTTTGTTTTTCACGTGAAGGTGCTGTAGTGTATCTCTGTTTTCTGATTGTGGAAGAATAGGGTTTCCCCCCTTGGCTAAAATCCCATGCAACCCACAAGTGGGCTAGGGTTTTGTTTTTCCACAAGCCCGACCCAAGTTCAACCTTAACCCACCAATTTAATTACCTAATCAGACCTGAAACTTACTAAAACCTAAGCCCTCAAAGGTAAATTCATAATTAAATTCGGACTTAGAAGAAAAACAATGTAATAATCCCGCCGGCACTGTACAGCCGGAACTACGTTCACTAAAACGGGGATATCTGGAGCTACAGATATCGGATCGACACGAAACCACTTGGAGAATTTTTTAGACTTGAGGGGCTACAACGCTCATGAAGGAAGTTTTCCCAAATGAAGTCGTTAAGACCCTCTAAAAATTCACACAAGTTGACAGTTCTAATCTGTCAGTTATCAAACATAGCCAAAAACTTCAATTTTATTCAAACTTCCATAAAATTGTTCCAAATTGAACTTAGGGCCTTACAACATTTCTCATTAAAAGCACTTTAAAGCAAGGAAATCTAAATTTGAAAAGAGTTGCACACAAGCAAAAAGCTAATCAAGAAATAATTCATGAATTGCATACTTAAGTTTGATTAATCATAACATCACCTATTTGTAATAGTAGCACTTAATGAGTTTAAAACTTCATCCGTACACATATATAGAATAGTCAAGAGAAAATTAGTTTGATCAAATCGTAGTCACAAGCAAGACAATGGCAAAAATACATCAAAAGTAGCTTAATCAAAGTCCATCCTAATCTTCTTGCAATTCTTCATTTGCATAAACACTTTTAGAGATAACCTTCCTGCATAAGAAAAAGGATTCATAGTAAGAAAAAAAGTATGACATAACTTAAGTAACCGTACAAAGGGTAATTGAATGCCAAAGGAAATTTATTGTGAAATGCCTTCAGATTTCAATTAGTGCACTATTTTTAAGTGCAAAAAACACTTTACAAATTGATATAGAATCCACTAAAATAGATTCTTAATTTTCTGGTAGTTACAGGGTCGTAAACTTATCTACACAGATAATTGATGTCTTATACATACAATACAACCGAGTCTGCAACACAACAATTTTACAAAAAATTACCAACCATGTGCATAACAGCAGAAACTCAAGAAGTTCAATGTTAATCCAGCATTTAGTGACAGTCACACATAAAAGTAAAATCCAGCATCACTACAAAGCATTCATACATGTTAAAAGGCTCACAACAAATTCAAAGAAAAGTATGCGTAAATTTACAATTTAGACTTGTAGCACATGTAGTGAAATTAAGCATGAAACTTACCTGTACAGAATCCAAACCCCAATACTCACAAAGCTTCTTAAAATGGGATTCAGGCACTTATAAAGGGCGATTTTTAAGCTTATTTGTCATATTTGAATACTTCAGAAAATGGTTCTTCCTAATTTCATGTTTATATCTTCTCCAAGCATCCCTAACAGTAGTATGTATCCAACCCTTTGCTTTATCCGGCAAAATAAACTTTTTCTGCAAAACTTATAAAAAATTATGAACAAGAACTGCACAAAAAATAAAGAAATTATATGCATCTTAATCTATATTGTAAGGCCCAAGTTTTAACGCTTTGGATAAGTGAATAAAATAAAAGAGTTTATTTGATTAAGATAAATTTGTGAAGGAAAAAGGTTCAGGAAAAGTCCAAGAATTTATCGAAAAACCGATAAGAGTTATAGCACGACTAACATACGCTTAATCCTAGGTCAAAGGTATTAGTGAATAGTTAATTTACGCTTTAGGACACGATGGAAACTAATTCCAAAAATCCTCAGAGAAATGTTAGAACTTCTCTTTTCCGTCCTTAAACAATTATTTCGATGCGAAATCCTGGAAAGTACGAACGTCAAATTTCAATTCTCGGAAGTTTGCCGAAACGGAATCCCTGATGGTTCGAGAAACCTAAGATCGACAGACGATGAAGACTTTTTCTATTCGGAGCTGCAAATGAAGATTCCACCCGCGTTCTCCTATTTCTCTCGTCATTCCCAATCTTTCTTCAGAAGGAAGTTTTCTCATCCGACGATCACTGCAAAAAGTAGTCTTTCGGGATAAACCGACTTACACCGACTTATGCCGATTTTGGATCTTTTGGTTTAATTCCAAGAATCCTGTTTTGAGTTCTGGAATTCTGTCGCCAGAACCTATCTTAGAATGCGCAGAGGAACGCGCAGGAAAAATCGGAATCGCAAAAAAATCTTTTTTCCGCTTTTTCCAAAACCTATAAATAGCTTGAAAATTAGATTTTTGCCAAAAATCACCCATTCCCTCCCCCAAAAACCGTGAGCAGCTAGAGAGAAAGAGAGGATCCGGATTTTCGCGAATCTTTGCCCGTTTTCTTCACCGATCGTTGCTAATCGAAGACCTTGAGGTAGGTAAACTATATCTCACTTCTGATCGTCAGATCTGTCGACTTTTTCTATGTTTTTCTGAGCTCAAAGTTTGGAGTTTTTTGTAAAATTGTCCAAATAGCTTGATTTCAGTGTCTAAACTTCTTCCCTGCATGCTCCTGAGCGTGTTCTGCGGATTAGATTTTGTCAAATGTCGACGAAATGCCGCCGGGATCAATTTCTACCTTAAATACCCATTTTTCGGTAAAGTCGCAACCTTTAAGCTCTAATCTATCGACTTGGCTTAGTGCTAGTAGGATTTGTCGTCATAAACGTCGTTGTGGACGTCTCCATCCAATCTGTTTTTCAAAAATCCAATTTTGAAATTTTGAGCTAGAAATAATGACCAAACTACCCCTATATCAGTTTTCGATCCGAAAATTTTTCCGAGCTTAGAACCGTCTTAGTTACGGCGTATGTTAACCTAGGAACCAAGTTTGATCGAAGAAAAATCGACCCTCCCAATTAAGGAAAGTGGCCGAGAGCTATACCAAGGGGGGAGGAAATCCGACTTTTTCGAAAACTTGTCTTAACGCGTTAGATTGTCGTACCACAGAGTTTGTAATGTACCGTGTAACCCTAGGACTTATTGCTTGCTGAGTTTCTGACTCAATGTGTTGATTTCTGTGATTTTGGCTTAAGGTTCTTTTGAGGAGTTTCCTGGAGATCAAGGCGAGGAACGTGAAGGAGGTTGTGAGGAAAACGCTGGAGGAGTTACAGGTTAGGGAAACTTACTTACTAGCTATTTTTGTGTGTAGGCGTCGATAAATTCGACTTGAATGTATTGTGATCGTGAGTGGCAACTCACCGTTATTAGTTAATGACCTAGAGTCGACTTGTTCGACTTATTTGTTAAATTCTGCACAAATATTGCATGAACTGTTCTGAAAAAAAATGTTTTCTGGAGGCTTCGGCCGAGTGAACTTATATGAGACGTGTGTCTCCGTTTTCTGAGAGGCTTCGGCCGTTTACTGGTTTCTGTCTTATCGCTTTCTAGTGGACATGACAGGGTTATGTTTTGCAGCACTGCATTAATGTTTCATCGCTTAGAGCTTGATGTATTTGTGTTTAAGATTAAATTGTGCTGACTATATTTGTGCATTTAATGCGACTGTCGGAGTGTGGATTACACTTATCTTCGTCATGGCAATGACGGGTTTGTATTAGGAATGTTTGATAGGTCGAACCAAGGTTCGAGCCTTTATTGTTTTAGGAATCGAGACCTTCCCGGGGAATTACTTGGGTTTATTGGGATCTTTTTACTTATAGAGTTTTGAAACAAACGAAATCAGAACGTGATTTGTAAATGAAATTCATAATACACTAATCAAAGATAGAACACTTTTAAATAATGATGATAGCCTCTTGGAAAAGACTTAGGATGTGAAAATGGTTTGGAAAACGGGAAGGGTCGACAATCTAAGTGTGAGGAAAACTTTGAGTGCGATAGCACCTTTTGTTCCTTTAGTGGTTATCTAGCCATCCAAAGGATGAGCCTGGGATGATTGGAAAGTCCCCAAGTGCGAGTGCACCATCTTTGCTCATTGAGCAGCCTTTCGGCCATCGAGCTGATGAGCCTGAGTAAATTGAAAAGTCACTGAGTGCGAGCAGCATTCTCCTTGTTCGTTGAACATTCCATTTGACCATCGAGCTGGTGAGTCAAAGTAACTTGAAAAGTCACTGAATGCCAGATGCATTCTTTTGCTCGTTGAGCAGTTTGGTTGGCCATCGAGACGGTGAGCCAAAGTGACTAGGAAAGTTACCAAGTGCGACTAGCACTTCTTTGTTTACCTCAGGGTATTGTAGAGACAATGTACTCTAGCTAGACATGCGTGCCTTGGTGAGGACGATTCGTTGTTTGGCTAACCATATTGCATTCATGCATACATTTCTTGGAAAGTGTGCTGCTTTCCGAAGGACGATCTCAGATCGGACTTCAACGGAGCTTGATGCCCCAAATGGAGCTAGCTGCTTCACAAGAGCGTGCTGCTTCCCAGGAGCGTGCTGCTTCATAAAAGCGAGGTGCTTTAGCGAAGCGAGGTGCTTGGCTTGTCCCATCCATCGAGACGGTGACATTTTATCCGGATCATCTTCTGAGCATGACATTGCATTGGCACGCCATGCACCTAACTATACTTGTTGATGTTATTGTGATTTGTGTTGATAAACATCGTTATATATATATCCTGATGATTTTATGTTGATAAACATGCTATGTATCAACCTTAGGGTAGGCAATACATGACTTATATGTATACATACAACATATATATATACCCCCTTTATCACGTGTTGTTTGTATTATCTATTTTATTCCGTGAGTTGACCCTAGCGCCTTGGCTTTGTTTGTATGTTTGTGTTTGGGCGGTCGGCCTGCTGCCAGGCGTCCGTCAGCCGTTTCGTGATGATTCGTTGTGCGGGAAAGACCCGGAGCGAAATGACTATTACTGAAGCCTTCGACGAGGACCCGGACTTCATGCCTGATCGAGGAAGGGTCGATAATAGTAGTGTGGGATATGGGTGGTTAGAGTCTTTTGAGCTGGTTGTTGCTGTCATAGCTCTGATTCGTCATTTGTACTTTTGGGACCGGGTAGTTTCCGACAGGTTGCTTTCGGTGTGGTTCTCCATAGATGGGAATCGCATGGAGTAGTCGGACGTAGGAAGTCTTTTTGGAAGCCGTTTGGGGCTGACTTTCTTTTGGAGGACTGTATTCAGAATACTGACCTTATATTTTGTGTTGTACATACTTGCCGCCAGGCACTACTTTCCCGTCACTGGAGGTTACTCGTGACGTGGCTTACTGTTTTAGTTGTGGGGAGTGTATATATATTGTACATTAGTCTTGTTTTCTTTCCGTCGATGCATCTTTAAATTCGACGAGTCCTTATCTACTGAAAACAAATATCAAAAAAAAAATATTCACGTTTTTCCGCTTTTATTTTCTTTTGGTTACTAAAGTGACGCCACCGAAATCGGGGTGTTACATATATAAAGGATATCATACATACATTGGCAAATTTCCAGATTTCCTTTTTGTTGTCTGTGGGCATGTCATTCCACAGACAACAAAAAGGAAATCCATCACTAGATAACCCAAGCCTAATATTACGAGTGTCACATGCAAAATCTTGATGATTTAAATAAAATTCCTTCCACGCTTGCCCATCAGCAGGATGCCTCAACTTTCCATCTCTTGAACGCTCTTCCGCATGCCACCTCAATGAATTAGCTGTTTTAGAACACATAAATAGTCTTTTCAATCTTGGAATTAAAGGAAAATGTCTTAGCACCTTAGCGGGAACATTATGACCTTTTCTAGATTCCTCAGTGTCACAATCCATTTCAGGATATTTAATCCACCTTGATGCTCCACAAACATGACAAAAGTCATCTTGCTCATGCTCTTACCAGAACAAGCAGCAATTTTTGGGACATGCATCAATCTTTTTATAGTCTAGGCCTAAGTCCCTTATCATAGATTTTGTTTTATAGAAGGAGATAGGGATGTTTAAATTTGGTATAGCCTTTTTTAGTAACTCCAAAAGAGCTGTGAATGATGCATTGCTCCATCCGTGGAGACATTTAAGCAAGTACAATCGAATGGTGAATGATAAGGTGGAAAATTTCTCACAACCCGGATAAAGCTCTTGTTTTGCTTCCTCAAGTAGTTTAAAAAATTTCTTTGCATCATCATTCGAGGCTTCCGATACTCCATCCATTTCAAGATCATCTGGGTCTATGAGTTCACTAACTTAATTAATCAACTTTCCATTTGTAACATAACATAACTTTTCAAGAGCTTGTACTGCTTTTGCTCAACCTGGTGTTCAAATACCTAGCATACAAAGTCCCTACTAACAATGCTGTGATCAAGCACCAAATAATAATATCTAAAAAATTTAACCATACAGTGAAGAAAGGGAGATTATACCACTCAAATTCCCAATAATGCGATGAATAGGATCACCAAAAGAGATTATGCGATTCACAGATGCTATCACAGGAAGACCAGCACCTACATTTAAAAACATTACAACCAGATCAGACATGGCTCCTTGATCCATTGACCTTCAATCAAACTAAAACACTCATATCCATTCAATCAAATAATCAAAGAAGCAATGGTTTCAATAAACCCTAAAATCAAACTAAAATTGTTCCAAACCCTGAATCAAATTGAAACCATATGAATTGGGAGAGTGAGTGATTGAGAGTGAGTGAGTGAGTGAGTGTTTCAGAGAAAGAGAGATGGGCCAGGAATACCTTTCGTTGGCGAGAGGAACGAGAGACAAACCCTGGATCTGTGAGAGAGTGCGAGAGAGAAAGCGATTGCGATTGTGCGAGACCTTGAAGCTTCGTGCGACTGTGTGAGAGCAAGAAGGAGAGCGAGAGCGAGAGACTGAGCTTCCGTTTTCGTCTTCATCGTCGTTCGTTTGGAGAAATCAACTTTGTGAGTTCACGTTTTTTCTGATATGATTTTGATTTTGAAAATTTTGTTAGAGGAAATAAATATCAATTTCAATTTGAATGGAAGAGTTCGGAACAAAGGGAAGAAAAATTGTTGTTTGTTTATTTTTTAACAAATAAAAATTATTATAATTTTATTTTGGAGGGAATGAATTTTTTTTAGTGGGAAATGAATAATTACTAAACAGTGACCCAAAACTTTTAGCAACACTCATCAAATGTTAAGCAATGTAATTTACAATACTAACATGCCAAAATTGTTGCTATATAAATTTTAAGGGAACAATTATCCTATGTTAGGATATGAGTGTTGTATAAAATACAAATTTTATGGCAACTTTGAACAAGTGTTAGCTATTCTATTTTAAGCAACACTTTAGACTTGTTGCCAAAAAATGTGTTGCTAGAGGCACAAAATGGTGTAGTGTACACATGCCTTCTTTCTTTTTGTTTTATTTGGTTTAACTAAATTTTTTTTACCCTTTTTTTTGTTTTTTTAATTAATAATAATAAAGTAAAGAAAAATGAACATGAACATGAACAAAAAATCAAAGTTAAAATAAAAATATACTTATATTAAAGTAAAATGAATACGGATAAAATTGGGTGCTGACACTTGACATGCCATGTGATTTTTACTCTTTTGCTCTCCCCCTTTCTCATTAGAAAAAACAATAAGTAGTATCAGGGCATAAATAAAATAAATAAATAGCATAGGCAGATGTAAATGAACAGAGGAGTCTTCTCCTTTGTGTTGGTCTTCAAGTGTTCTAGGAGTCTTGATTCATCAATAGTGAGACTCATACGACGAATGTCACTAACTTTGATTGGAGTGGGGAAGATCACATCTTATTCATCTGGAGGGTTTGCTTCGAGGTAGGGATCATCAATCCTTTATTCTCAATGATAGAAGAGAGCAAGTATCCAAAGGGAAGGGTGTCATTTGCAGTCAGATGTGTTGGGTTGATCTTCACCCTTGTGACCATTTTGTAAATGGCATACATTGCATACACATTTACATGATCCTGAGCACTCTCCTTTGGCAGCACTACCTTGTTGGCATTAGATGTATGAATTTGTAGTTCTCATGAAGATTTTTCACATCATGCTTGTCGGTTGCAGGCATCTTCCATATTTTGCCATGAGCATCTTCCAAGGTTTCATGCCATCTTGGGGAGTATTTCTCACAACTAAAAATATCAACACCCAGGGTCTCAACAACATCCACCAGAGATCTGGATGAGTTCTTCATTGAATAAAGAGAAGATGATTCCATTTTAGTGCACAACACAATCATAATATCTTTTTGTGCACAACACAATCATACAAATATTCTCAGTCTTGGAAGATCATATCTTCAATGCTAAAGATACCCATGATTCCAATGTCAAATATCTTGGCTTGAAAATATTTCTGCTTCCGTGATTCCAATGAATAGGCTCTCCAATTTCAGCAGCTTTCCTTTGTACATCAGGACTCACAAAGTTCTGTTGGATCTCTACCATGGGGTCAGCTTGGTTAATTTTTCGTGAAGATGATTCAAGCATTGGAGAGAGAGCTTGAAGCTTTGTTATTATTTTTCTGAAACAAGAGTCAGTACGAGAGAGAGAGAGAGAGAGAGAGAGAGAGAGAGAGAGAGAGAGAGAGAGAGTGAGAGGACAAAGATAATGATGGAAGCTTTAGAATGTGAGAAGACTTTGAGGAAAAAACGAAGGAGAAAAGATTTTGATAAAAAGCAAAAGAGTTTTCATAAAAAGGAAATTATTATTTCTAAAGCCGGAAAGACTGATTGATTTTAAAAGAAATGAGAAACTGAGAGGTTTGATGTGATGGAGAGGTAGGGAAGCAGCTTATTGTTGTTCTTGTGGTTGTCTTGCATTTTGTCAAAAACAACCTGATGTCGAAGCAGATGTTGTGCTATCTGCCTATGTGTAGCACAAGACATTAGTCTCGTACTTGAAGTGCTTATATGTGCCTTGGAAAATCTGATGAAGATTTGATTTGTGGTTACTTGAGGTTTAAGTAGTTGTACCGTGGTTCATTTATTGTGGGCTGGTTTATTTGTTGAGACAATCGTTGATTGAATATTTGTCTTTATTGTTTTAATGGTGGATTGATTTGTAACCACTACAAGAAATTGGGCATTTTGCGACGGTCTAATTGCGGCGGTTCCAAACCGCCGCTAAAAACTATCCTGCGGCGGTTTAAACGGCGGTTTGGGCAACCGACGTGGTATTATTTTTTCACGGCGGTTGTAAGGGTTTTCTTTTTTTGAAAAAGTATTTGGACTTTTTTGCGGCGGTTTTATGGTAACAAACCGCCGCGGCATTCTAAACTTTGCGGCGGTTAATACGCATTCTGCGACGGTTGGTATTATTTTAAATTAAAAATAAATAAAAAAAATAACCTGAATATTATTTCACAAAAACATTCAGTTCCCTCACATTTTTTTCCTCAATTTCACTTTCCCTCCCCACGAGCCCTAATTTCTTCTCCCAATTTCACTTGCCCTCCCACACCCTGAAGTCTGTCATCCACTTGGACTACTTCTCCTGGAACGATGAAGAAAGGAACGATGAACAAGACCTTGTCGCCGTCAACCCAGATCGAAGAGAGGAATGGTGAAGAGACCTCATGGCCTTCAACCTAGATCGGAGAGAGGAACGATGAAGAGACCTCATCGCCTGGAACGATGAAGAGAGGCTTGATTCCACACCATTGAACCCAGATCGAAGTCATTCACCGTCCAAGCTCCACCACCGCGAATCTTCTTGCCGTAATCAACGGTACTCGACCTTGCTTCGACCTCTTGTTTCCCCTTTTGGGTTTCCTGTTGTTGGGTTTATCCAAATTTAGGTTTTCCTAGTGAAGAAGAGGTAAAAAGTTGGTGATTTGGGTGGAAGAAAATTTTAGGTTTTCCAATTTGGATTTTGGGTCCCTCTCCTCTTTCTGTTTTGTTCAGGTATGAAATTGATTGGCAACCAGGATTTGCAGTGTTATTTGCTTTGCTCTGTCTATTTTCTCTTGATTTGTTAATAAATAAATTCAGGTGGTAGATGGTGGAGTTGCGGTTGAATCAGCATTATCAGTTTATTGGGAGTACCTTGCTACAACTTTAGGATCTCGGGAGCAGTTGGTTATAGCAGAGTTTGTTAATCATTCCAAAGGTAAGTGTCAAACTAATTTAACTCTTTAGGTTTAATTTTTAGATCTTATGCTTTTTTTACATGTAACTACTATCTAGGGTGGTATGGCCTAGTTGAACAAGGCTTAAATAACCTTTTGGTCCTTGAAATTGTAAAGGGAATCAAATCTGGTCCTTGTAAAATTTTCGCATCAAATTGGGTCCCTAAAATTGTTTTTTTAATCTAATTAACTCCTTTTGCTCAATTTTGACCGGTCAACAGTCCAGTGACAAGCCTAGTCAGCTAAGGACGGCCACGTGGATTTTTTCACATCAATTTTAGTCCCTTAAAAAATATTTTAATCAATTTTAGTTTCTGTTCTTCCACCTTCATGTTCTTCCACTTTCACCTTCTTCCTCTTCCTCCATAACTCAAATCACATAAATTCAAAAGGAATAACAAGGTGAATGTGATAAACATATAGTTTTTTTTAGGGTTTTGAATTTCTAGGTTTAAGGATTTGAGTTATGGAGGAAGAGGAAGAAGGTGGAAGAGGAAGGTGGAAGAACAAGGACTAAAATTGATTAAAATATTTTTTAAGGGACTAAAATGGATGTGAAAAAAGTGCATGTGACCATCCTTAGCTGACTAGGCTTTCCACTGGACCGTTGACTAGTTAAAATTGAGCAAAATGACTTAATTAGATTAAAAAAACAATTTCAGGGACCCAATTTGATGCGAAAATTTTACAGGGATCAGATTTGATTCCCTTTACAATTTCAAGGACCAAAAGAATATTTAAGGGAGAGATGATTTAATAGCACTGCATATAAAGGCTAATGACATTTTTTCTCTGATGAGTGAGAGGGGATGGGACAACTTACAGCCCTTATAATTCTGTTTTCCTCACTTAATAAAATGGTATTCAGTAATTTCAAATTCCTTCTTTGCTCAAAACCGTGCATCACTAACTTCATCTCTAATTTTTAGTGTGAAGAAGTCTGCTGATTGGCACTGCAGAGGCACTACCGCCATGGGCGGATCTACTTGTAAGTGAGGGGGTTCAATTGAACCCCCTGAACAAATTTTTTTTGCACTTATACCCCTATATAATATATTTTTTGAACCCCCTGAAATTTTTAAATTACACTAGTAGACTAAGTTTTGCACCTATTTGCACTAAAGACTTACTCCTCTCACTCTCTCACACACACGCGCACTCAGCCACTCATCCTCTTTCTCTTGCTACCATAAGTCTACCAACTGAGATGTGAGAACTGCAATCAGAATCATCGTATGCAAAATAGTTCAATCTCAAATTATGCTTCCTTTGTTCAATTTTTCTGTTTCGAGTTAGTTACTTAATTCTTGAAGACAATCGAATTATTCATTTATCTGATCTTTACTGAATTGGAAACGTTCAATGAGAATAATATATTTTTCTGGTGTTTTCAGTTTAGATTTCTCACCTCAGTTGGTCAATTTAAACTAAGATATTTTGCATGTGCATATATACATAAATATTAATGAATCATACATACATATACATGTGCATATATACATAAATATTTGCATATACAAAATTTCAAGTGACAGGTACTTTTTCCTCTGTTTTTACTTATTTGGGCTGCTATTTTCGTTAGTAAGTAAAATAATAAGAGAAAGTCGCTTTTATATATTTCTGCAAGTTTTATGTAAGATTTAACTTTATTTAGTTTTCCTTCGATTGAGGGGAGAAAAGAATCGCTACTGTTAGTGTAAAATGTTCAACGATTTCATAATATGACAACCATGACTTGTATAATTTCTGATGTATAAACATATTAAAGTTTTTTTTAATTATATTTTTACCGATGTGTTCATGTGAAAAATTTGAACCCCCTGGCCGGGGGGTCCTGGATCCTCCACTGACTACCGCCTTATCCCACTTATCTACACACTCTTTCTTTATTTGGCAGATGCAAGGGGCATTCCAGTGGCAACCCCTACTTTCTTTGCTGGTGGGTTCTTGTTCTATTGGTTGCTTCTAGTGTCTTATTTTTTTATTTACCATATATAAACTTTACTCATACGCATTATGAATATTTATTCTTGTTTTTACCAGATACAAAGGATCCTATAGCCTGAGGAAACTTGAAAACCCGTTTCTACTTGGTCTAGTATTATATGCAAGGTTCTTCTAGTTCCTTACTCTGGTCTATGATCAATCTAGATGACACTGCTATATTTTGAGAGATGACATTAAAAGAATAGACTGGTTTTTCCTAATGCTTCTAAGTTTTATGCTACAAATTTGACATAGCTTTTAGTCATTGAAAAGGGGGAATGAAAGAGAAAATTACATATCTTGAGCCAAGAAAATATCAATACGTGCTTATCTTGTTTATATTTTCCCCAGTTGTGCTCTCTCATTGATTCAATTGTACTTGTGTGACAACACATTGTGTAAACTTTTAGCTTCACAGGTTTCATTTGATGTGGTGTTCATACCTCAATATATGGAAATAGGTTGAGATTGGCCACATGTCATGTATTATTGATCGTTTTTTAAAATTTTAGTTCATTAGTAGTCTGAAATTGGCCTAAAAGCTGTCATTTGTCTCAAGAATATGGAAGACAAATTGAGTTATGGTTCATGTGATTGGTTTCACTTTTTAACTTAACCAGTGTCTATTTGCAATTTCCTTTGAAGTTAAGTAGTGGCTCCTCATCTGCAACTTGAAAAATATGAAAGAGGAAGGGTGCTGAAGGCTATAAGGAAGAGAGACTAGAAAATCTATAATCTCACATATCCCTTTGGGAAGAAGAAAAGGACGAAGAGAAAGGTGTGAAACTTGACCAGCTGCAACTTCCTTACTTCCTCTTGGTACCTTTTTAACCTTTCAAGGGGACCGTGAGTTTTTCTTCCACTTAAAATCTGTCATTACATAAAGTTCTATTTAGTTCGACCTTTGCTTACTCTTGTATTTATAGATTTGAAGGTTTTGAATTGTTGGGCCTATTGTAGGTGCTTGGCACAGAGGGGTTCCCTTCTTGGCTTGCCATAACTGTAGTTAATGTCAAATTATGCATTAACTAGTTTCTTATCCGCTTGAGTGCCTTGTCTTTTTTACATGCATATGATTTCAGCTGAACTTAGGAGGACTAATATTTGCTTCTACTTGTCACTTGTAAAGTTATCTACAAATTGCTTACATGCTAAGTTCACCTTCAGTATGACCTTGTTAATGTATCAAAAGAAATCTTTAAGCATTGTTTGTGTGCTCTGTTCTGGAATTTAAATTAATTTGCTGCATGTTTTGTGCAAATTTCTAAAGATTGATAACAAGCAATTGTACATGAACTGGATAAGGAACTTGAGGCGCTATTATTGTATGATCTCTCTCTCTCTCTTTCCCTCACGCGCACAGATTACAATCTTCAAATTTCTTATGTTTCAGTGGTTTATTTTCAGCAAATTATGGCAGCAGTTGGATTGGAACATCAAGACAAGGGAGAACTTTCATTCAAGAAGTGGTTGAGGCTACCATTAATGAGGTACTTTGTAAGTCTACTCATCAAATGTAAGTGAGTTCATTTTGTACAATCAACTATTCCCCTTCCCTAATTTTGGTGCCTGATTCTGGTTATTTTGTGATAAATTTTTAGATTGGTGGTTGACTAAGACAATTTGCATTTCATTCCTTAAAGAGGGGATGTCATACAATGTAGATACCTGCACAGTTAGAAATCAAAATAAGTTTGTTGTGCATTTGCATGAATCTGAATTCCTCCCATTTCTTAAAATATCAGCTCTTGGAGACATGGAATTTTAGCCACCAAATCCTCTGATTGTTATTGGAGCATCAGTCTCATTCTTAATAAGAAATGTCTTAAATTGGAGAAAATTGGAGAAAATTGGAGAAAATTGGAGAAAACTAGCTCTAGCAAGTAAGGTATGTTATAGCTTATAAAATTAGCTTTTCATTGTTGATTAAGGTGTGGCCAGATATGGAGGAAAGGTCTAACTATTGCTTTCCTTAAACTTTGTAGAGCCTCCTTGCATTTCCTTGCTGATTGTTTTGTTTAAAGAACATATGTAAGAAGATGAACATGTTTAAAATGTTCCCTAATCAATTGGGCATGCTTGATAATCTAATTTGTCTTAACTTTTTTAATAGGATTTGTTCCACATCAGACATATGCACTCTGTTGAAGTCATTGATGCTGGATTTCTTGGCCGTCTTTTCAAGGTATCATTGTTGATCTCTTTCTGTTTAGGTTTTAAAATGAAATCATAATGGCTAATGAGCTTTCGCATCACTTGACCTGTTGTTTTGTGCACTTCATGTTTCATCTTCATTTCTTGTAAAAAAATATGAAGTGAACAAAAGTCATTATGTTTCAGGCTGTTTTGAAGCACTGCCTAAGCTACAAATCCTGGATATGAGTGGTAATGCTGCTTTGAAACTTTGAACTCTTCACTGATTGTTATAAACTCTCTTTATATCTCTGCTTATATGTTTTTAATTATCAGGTAGATATGACAAAACTTGCTTTCCTTCAAACTAATTTTGGTGCTTCCTTAGATGTTTTACTACATACTCTAGTTCTAAGATGCTTGAGATGTAACATGTAAATTAATTTAGTTACTGGAGGTGATCAAAAGAACTGGAGGTGTAAAAATTTAAGAAAAATATTTTTTTTAATTAAATTCACTATTTGCGGCGGTTTTAAACCGCCGCAAATATGGACACTACTGCGGCGGTTGTAACCGCCGTCGATCGCATCAGGAATTCCATCAAGGAAAAGTATATTGCGGCGGTTTGAACCGCCGCGATTCGCTAGATGCATTTTGCGGCGGCTATTCCAGCGGTTGCCTCTAACCGCCGCAGAACGCCTCGCGACGCTAGTAACTGCGACGGTTTGCAAACCGCCGCGAGAAGCATTCTACGGCGGTTTAAACCGCCGCGAAACGTCCTGACAACCGCCGCAAAATGCCATTTTTTTGTAGTGAACGCAGTTATAATCATGGAAGATTGCGTTTGGATTTGTTGTTGTTGGACTATTTTCTTCAGCCTCTACAAACCCTAGTGACGCTGCTGAAGGATATAAATATGAAGACCTAAAACCTGAAGATCACTCATGCTTTGAGAGAGAAGATAAAGTGTTTTAGGATTTTTATTTGTGTTAGTCCTTGTTTCGTTGTGAACAAACCTTGCTCATTGATTCTATAAAGCAATGTTGTGTTCTGTGTTGTTTTAGTGTCAAAACTATGTTCGTTTTTGTTCTTACCAATCACTATGGTAGTGATTGAGAGAAAGTGAAATGGGCTCTCATACTTAGGGGGAAATACTAAGTAGAAATACACTGGGTAGATTAGGAAGGGAACTATGAGCTGAAGTGTTTTGTGGTTCCTATATCTTGAGTTAGTGGATTTCCTTTCTTTGGGTGAAAACCCTTCAGACATAGGTGAATTTTCACCGAACTGGGTTACCAACTCTTGTGTTGTGTTTCTTATGCTTTTAAGTTTTATTGTTGTTCTATCGTTGATCAATTGTCGATCATGTTGTTCCAGCACCACGTAGAACATCAGTCTTAAGGGAACTAGAATTTCACTTATAAAAAAAGATAGGGAAGCAGTGTGATTTTGAAAAAGGTGAACATTTTATGTGTGTAAGTGTGCAGAGGAGAGAGAAAAGAAACAAATAGCATTGAATGCATGAAACTGAAAACGTGCTCAGAAGTATAACCGTCAACCAATGAGAGTAGAGCATGTCAGAGTGACAATTTTCTCGTAATGCTGACGTATTAAGGACATGTGTGAGGTGGTTTGAACTTCACAATACTGAAAGGTCATATGGTAATTTCTCCAGATGTTGCATTTGATAGACGATGAAGCACCAAGTAGTGCATCTTATAAACAGAAGATCATTAGAAAGTGTGTCATTGGACAATGTTTTGTACTATTTCCTGCACTTTGTTAGTATAGACATTGCATAGTGCAGTTTATGTAGCACCATACATGCTTATACTTTCTCTTAGAAAACTAAACCTATTTTCAATCAAAGGCTTTGTGAGAATATCAGCAAGTTGACATGTTTATATCACTTTTTGAAACATGGTCTCTGATGAGATGATGTTTGATTTCAATATGTTTCGGCCTTTAGTGCTGGATAAGATTCTTTGAAATGTTAATACCACTTGTATCATCACAGTATAAGGGAATATGATGCTCAAAGATGCTATAGTCCTCTAATTGATGTTTTACCCACAAGATTTGGGTACAACAAGATCCAGTTGAAGTATTGATGACCCTTGTTTAGTGGTGTTGTTAGGGTCATTTCTTTCTTTGTTTTGAGTCTTTTTGTTGAGTCTCATGTAGTGTTTCATGCATTCTCATGCATTTTTATCTTTCTTTGAGTCTTTTCTTCGTTTTGGTAATTTTGTAGTTTTATGGGGAGTTTTCTTGCATTTTAAGTAAGTTTAGGACGTGCATGGTTTTATTGTGTTAATTGAAGGATCTCTTGTGCTAATAAGCTCTTTGAGCTTCTAGAATTTTCCTTGGCTTGTTGGTTAAGTTTGCAGATCAGGAACTGAAGGTGATAGAAGGCCAAGAAGCTTGGAATTGAAGGAGGACTTAAAGAGGCTTGGAAGAGAAGTTACAAGAAGCTAAAAAGTCTTTTCCAGCGAGCTTGAGCGCCTAGGCGCTGGGAATTGGCGCCTAGGCGCCAATTAGGGTCCAGAGAGCATGTTTTTTCATGCAATTGGCGCTCAGGCGCTCTGAATTGGCGCCTGAGCGCCCAGTCTCGCCTGTTTTATCTATAAAATGGTTTTTAGACATTTCTCTTGGAACCTTTTGTCATTTTTATCATATTTTCATAAGTTAGAAGAGAGGGTTTGAGTTTTGGACCTTGAGGAGCTTTCCCTAAGCCCTATGTTTCAGGTTTCATCTTTATCTTCTTGTATGGATTTCATAGCCATGCTTGGCTAAAATCCCTTTTGCTTTGGGTTCTTTGTAAGACTTTGAATGTTTTAGCTATTAATCCTTTTCTATTCATGTTGTTCTGAGTAAACCCTTGAATCTCACTCCTATGCTTTATCTCTCAAGCTTGAATGCATGCTAGCTTCTTACTTTTCTATAATCATAACGATAGTTTGTTATAGAATTGGGACTTGTTGTGAGATTACTCCTTCTATACTTGCTGCTAGGAATAGAGGAAGGGTTGGGGTTTGTTGGCCTGACTTGTATGCTTAGTGCTTCTAGCAAATGTTTAGGTTATCAAGGAATTGAACCTATCTTTTGATTAGGAAGGGTTTTCTTTGCGAGGCATCGAAAGATAACTAACTAGGCTAGAACATCAAGGAGAGACTCCGGATTAATTGAATAGGAAGGTTTGCTAAAACTGAATTAGTTGAACAAGAACCCAAGGCAATCTCATTTCTGTTTTTCAATCGCTTTATTACTTGATTACTTGTCTTTTACAAACTCAAGAAACAACCAATTTTTAAAACTGAATTTTACTTGCTTTTCAACCTTGAACTTGAATCTTAAATTGAATTTGCAATCTAATTCCCTGTGATTCGATAATTTAAAACCCGGAGGTATTCGTACACTTGCGAATTGACCAACAAGTATACTCAGGTTCTACAGTGGAGAGGGAAATTTTAATTTGTCCCTTGCTAGTCCAAGAGATTAAGCCTTATTTAAGGAAATGACATCCTTCACTTGTACTTTTCCTTTCAACTCTATCATCAGCATAGTCTGCATCACAAAATCTCCTTAACCTGAAATCCTCACATTTCTCATACATAAGACCAAGGTTAGAGGTACCAACAAGATATCTGAATATTCTTTTGACTGCTTTAAGATGAGATTCTTGAGGGTTTACCTGAAATCTAGCACATAGACAGACGTTGAACATAATGTCTGGTTTGCTAGATGTAAGTTAAAGTAAGGAGCGAATCATCCCTCTATATGATAGCGTCTACAGGCAACTTTCATCATTCTTGTCCAAAATACATCTGGGATTCATTGGTGTGCACATCTCTTTGCATTCATTCATCTTGTACTTATTGAGTAGATATTTGATGTACTTAGTTTGATTGATATTTGTTCTGTCCTTCTCTTGACACATTTGAATTCCAAGGAAGAACTTTAATTCTCTCATCATGCTCATCTCAAATTCACTTTGCATAAGATTAGAAAATTCCTTGCACAGATTTTCGTTAGTGTCACTAAATATAATATCATCCACATATAATTGTACCAAGATAAAGTCATTGTTATATTTTCTTCTGATAAGGTTATTGTCTTCTTGTCATCTTATAAAGCCATTTTTCATAAGAAAAACACTTAAGCTATCATACCAAGCTCAGAGAACTTGCTTTAAACTATATAACACTTTTCTTAATTTGAAAACAAGATCCGGTAAGGATGGTTCTTCAAAACCTAGTGGTTCTTTAACATAAATTTATTCTTCAATAAAATCATTTAGAAAAGCACTTTTAATATTCATTTGATAAAGTCTGACTTCAGTTTTGACAAGAAAAAGAAAGCATTATTCTAATAGCTTCTGTTCTAGTTACTGGTGCAAAGGTTTCAGTGTAGTCAATACCTTCTTGTTGGTTGTAGCCTTGTGCAACCAACCTTCCTTGTGACTATACCATCTTCATCCACCTTGTTTCTAAAGACCCATTTCATACCTATGATTTATTTCCCATATGGTTTGGGTACCAAGGTCCAAAACTTGATTTCTTTCAAATTGATTTATCTCTTCTTGCATTACTTGGATCTATCATTCGTCTTGCAACACTTGAGAGACGTACTTAGGTTCAATTTCAGAAATGAAAGCATAGTCATTGTCTACTCTGAAGGACGATCTCGTTCTTACTCGATCTGACATTCTTTCAATTACTTGTTCAAGAAGATGATTAGTTTTGCTAGATCATTTAAATTCACATATGCAAAATCCTCTTCAAGTCTTGCTAGATCATCGTTAGTAGTTCTATCATTAAATTTGATATTTATAGATTCTCCGCAACTAAGGTTCTTAAATTATAAACATTTTCTTCAACAAATAGACATTTCTTTATTCGGATTTTATCTCCTATTAATTTTTTTTTCATCTTCTATGGTTAATACTTATCTTTTAAAATTTGAAATTTAATGAGGTTTATATCTCACCAGTCATGTATTTCAGTTTTTTTCCATTTTAGTAATATTTGAGATTTTTTTTTGTTACAAGTAATATTTGAGATTAATTACAGTTATCCCCTTAATATCGTGGTTGTGTAATTTTAATTCCAATACTTATCATTTGGCAATTTTGATCCTCCTAGTATTTTAATTATGCAGATTCGGTCCAACCACCCAAAGGCTAAGGTTGAGAAATGAGGAACATCACAAGAATTGAAAATGATAACAAAATTAAATAGCATTTTTTTAGCCAATCAAATTTAAATTATATAGATTTTTTTATATTTTTAATTCAATAAATGCTTTCCTTTTAACATAAATGATCTACAGGTTGCTTTCAATTGTTTACTTGAAGGGGTGTTGATTCTCTTATTAATGTGTGTACTTTTTTTTCTTACTAGGGTTTTTCCCTCAGGATTTTTTCTAGTAAGGTTTTAACAAAATACTATCTTCAGAGATGATCATCCTAGGTGTTTTGTTGTGGAAGATGGTGTTAGGTATTGTCAATTGTTTTTGGGGTTGTGATGGCAATAACTTGCTCTGATCTCGTTGTTTGGTATGCTTGTCCAACCAAATTGGAGCGTGTGTGTGGCCCTCTAGTGGATGAGGCATCTATTGATGCTGCAAGAGTTGACCATGATGGTGTTGTTGCTGTGCATGCAACTTTGGTAGTGACTTTGCTATAATATCATGGCTTAATCCAGTTTTTGGCCCCTAACCTTTGTCATAAATATGGCTTTAGTCCCTGGCCGGAATAAAGGTGGGGATGGGTCCCAAGTTTTTGGTAAAATAATTGGCTTTGGTCCTTCCGACCGGTTGGGTCAACGCCGAAGCTCCGGGAATCCCATGTGGCATTGCCACGTCATTTAATGAGTCCGCTTGGATTTTCTTTTTCTTTTTCATTTAAAAAAAATTAAAACACAAATTATTAAATTAGTTAACAACATCATCTTCATCATTATCAACATCATCTTTAATCCACCATCATCATAAAAAAAAAAACCAAGAAGAAGGAAAGAACAACAACCAAAGAGAAAAACCAAAGGAAAACAGAGTTAAACTAGATAATTAATCAGTGATTACATATCGAAGAAGATCTGAATCAAATTAGGAATATGGATTGATGAAATTGAAAGGATTAAATGTGGAAAATTATATGACAGATAAGATGAGTTTTGCAATTTTGCACCAGACCACCACCAGATCTAAGAGCATCTCCAATGGAGTCCTTATTTTAAGATCTTCTTATTAGATCCCACCATTGGAGCTGTTCTACATGGCATGAGATCTTAGCAAAAGCTAAGATCTGTGCCTTAGCTCAGGTACTCTCAAATCTGGGATCTTAAATAAAATAATATTTTTTTTTCTCTCTCCTTCAATACCATAACCAAAGTGAAAAATAGGGAGGGAAATAAATAATATAAATATATTGGGTACCGTGAGTCCAGTCAAAAGTAAAAGAAGATCCCAACCACTAGAGTGAAATATGCATTGAGACCTTATGAGTGTCTTAAATCCTATGTGGTAATCTGGGCCCACAAAAAGTGAGTTAAGTCCCAAAATAAGTTCCTACCATTGGAGATGCTCTAAGACACATAGGACCCAGAAAACTTCCTTCTTTTCATCTCCGTTCCCAGTTGAAGATAGACTTTTGGCAGAAGGGTTCTGTTACTGCTTCTTCTCTTCCACGCCCTCTCATTCTTCGACCCAGAAAATTAACAAAATTCAGTATCTTTAACCAAGAAATTCAACAATATTCAGAAAATCATCAATCATCAATCCCTCCTCCTCTCCTCCCTCTCCAGAAATGGCATGTTCTCTCTTTCTCTCTTTGTCGTCGTGTTCCTTCGTGCTCTCTCTTATTCATACTCTTTTCTCTTAAAAACCCCACTTTGATGTAGCCACACCGTCGATCTCTTCAAATCCCCCTGTCATGACTCCAAAACAGATCAGAAACAGTGAGCAGGAGAACGAAACACAGCGACCAGTTCGAAAAGCCCAAAGCAGGAGAACGAAACACACCATCACTCTCCTTCAACCTTTTCTCCTGATTTGAAAAAACCTAATCTCGATTGATTTCTCCAATGGGGGAAAAGAGGAAGAAGAACGACGATTCTCTCACCGTTGCCACGCGCGGAGAAGAGGTCAGCGACGCAGGAGAGGTGGCTAGGTTCTAGAGAAAAAAAGAAGAAGAATGAGAGAAATAGAAGCAGAGAGAGAGGGAGGGAGAGAGAGCGTGAAAAATCAGTGGTGAAGAAAGAAAGGGAAGATGGGGTTGGGGGTGGTGGTGGGGTTGGTGTTGTGTGAAGAATCAGTGGTGAAGATGGGGTTGGGGTTGGGGATGGAGTGTCTGTAAATTTCTGGGTTTGGGAGTGTAAAGGAGAAGAAGATGAGGAAGGATGATGATGTTGATGATGATGAAGAACAAATCTGGGTGAAAGTTTTAATTAATTAAAAAGGAGGTTAATTAGTGAGAGTTAATTAAGGTTTTAATTTTTGTGTGTCTTAATTTTATTTTAATTTAATGAAAAAAGAAAAAAGAAATTCGAGACTCATTAATTAACGTGGCAGGGGCCACATCAGCTGGCAGAGCTCCGACGTTGACTCAACCGACCGGAAGGACAAAAACCAATCATTTTGCCAAAAACTGGGGATCAATCCCCACCTTTACTCCGGTGAGGGACTAAAGCCATATTTATGACAAAAGTTAGGGACCAAAAACTGGATTAAGCCTAATATCATTGTTGGTATGCTCTTCCGACCGAATTAGAGTGTGCGCATAATACTCTTGTGTCTGAGGTGGTTACTCATACTGCTGGAGTTGGCCATTATGTTGTTGTTGTCGCGCTTGAAACTATGACAATGAAGGTCGTGTTGTTTTGGGCTAGCTTTTCGTTTTTGGCATTTTTTCCTTATCGTTGTTTTCATTGGCATGATCGTTATTGTTCCGCCGTTGGGTTGTATTTGGTTTTCCCTTAAAAAAATGGTTTATTTTACTTTATTATCTTGTACATTATTGCAAAGCTCAAAAACACGAATAAGGAATGATAGATAAGAAATTTTCATATCAAGATCCACTTTCCCAAAATACTTCAACTAACATGAAAAATGGTTGAGGAAAAATAACTAAATTTCCAAAGATCAGCAGAGACCACAGCGACGGTAGTTCTCCTTCTTTTGTACTTTTTTCCCAAATTGTGGCCATCTGTATTCATTTTTAACACCCATCAATTCAAGAGAAACAACACTGGAAACCTTTGTCTTCGTCCTATTTGATTTCATACCACTTACATATAAACAACCAATTATACCCTCAGGCTCAGACCCAGTCACACAGCTGTATTGCATTTGCATACTCACGAGATTCAACTTCAGATCAAAAAGGTGGACTATTCTCCTTTTTGAATTTACACACACCTCTTTTCTTCAAGATCTCAATTATTTTCCTGTTTCCCTTTTATGTCAAGATCCTCTCTAACCCACTAATTATCCTTTTTATTTTTATATCTTTTATCCTTTTCAATCCCTGATCTATAGGGCCTTCATATGTTACAAAGTTAGACATCTTTCTGACAATTGTCAACACCAATCTCACATATAAACACAAGAAAAATTCACAGGTTCAATTCTATCTTTGTCTTTTACATTGGTTGTTTTGATCTTCTTCTATAGATCAATCACTTCAGCAATGAACCTCTATACCAAAATTCACTCACACGATTTTCTCTTCCTCCTTCAGCTTCTTCAGCCACCATTGTGCAAAACAAGAAAGGTTTATATTTTGCAGCTGAGAGAGATATCCAATTGGCTATATCTCAGCGACCCAGTTGAAGAATCATATCAAAGTTTCCATCTTTACTACTTTTCAAGGATAAGAAGCTCGAAACCTCAAAAGGGTAGGGTGGGTTTAACTTGATACACAACTTAGAACACATGTTAATTCTCATAAGCAGATTATGAGAGATAATTACAACATTACAATTGGACAGGGGCAGAAGAATTTCGGATCGGGGCATTTTCGTCATCACAGGGACGAATTCAGCTTGCGCCAATTCATGAAATCGTTGCCAAGATCCACCGTGATTCTGGTTTTTCCCGGCATCCTAATCGTTGGCGCGTTGCTGTACACGCGCTTCATCGACATGAATGTGAGTTCTGTTTTCAATTATTATGTCTTGTTGTTTCCTTTGCCTCTGAAGTTGATTGGCTCCATGAGTTTGCTATTTTTAAACGTTGTTACTTGTTACTGTAGTTGTTTGTTTCCCACATTGTGTTTTGTCCGAAACAGAGAACAGACAGGGGAATTGCTCGGTTAGTGCATTCCCTTTGCCCGAGGCATGCATGATCAGTGAAACACTGATTCGATCTTGCTGTTTTGCTCAGTCTAGTTAGCCCCATACTTGATTTGTGTGGCTTTGTGTAAATAAGTATGTCTAACTCAATGGTAATTTTGAATGATAAAATGGTTTAATCTGCAGGGGAGAGTTGTTTAAAGAATTGTAAAAAAATTTGAGTTTAATCATCCTAGTCTTACATATATCAATAGTATTTAAGACAAGTGAGCTAAAAATTTCACTTATTTTAAATATTATGATTTCATCTAAGGTGATTTGACCCAATTTTTTCTAAAGTTTGGACAAGCTCATTTGTAGGAAGTAAAATGCACACTCCAAAAGCAAAAGTGCTCAATTAATTGTTTATGGTGTTGTCTAAGTGTTAATCAGTTTATTCATAAGTAAATTTATTAAGTTTAACGGCAATAAAGCAAAAGTACTTAATTAATTTCTATGCACAGATAGTGTAAAAAAAATTACACATTCATTCAATTACATCTTTTTATTTTCTATTTTAAATATTATTAAATTTAAAATTAATTACAAATTAGTGAAAAATAAAACTAGTTTGTGCAGTTTAAGAAACATAAGTTCAATACAACTTATGTGTAACTTGTAAGTTATTTACATAATCCTTTCAAATATTGTATAAAAACTTATACGATAAACTAAAAAAAATAGTTAAAAATAGGTTGAATTGTTTTATACGGTGATTCCTAACATAAAAGTCCATTTATACATCATGTCATCTATTTTATGTGCAATAGTTACTTCTTTAAAAATAACAATAAAACTCGAATACTTGACGTCATGAAACTTTTCAAATCCCTCATTATTATTCCAATCATGATGATTTTATGTGTACTGGTCTTGGTGGAATTGCCTACAAATAGCTGCATTTTAATGTGTGTTAGAAAATGAATATGAATTAAGGTAGTAATAAGATTCTATATAAAAAACATTGCCGTGTAAATAATATTTTTCTGTTTGCATGATCAAGTGAAACTTCAAGCTGATGCTTCCTATAAGATCTTTTTTTCTTTCCATAATCATAAAAGTAACACCCTGTTTTTCTTTTTTTGGAGTGTGGTGCTCAATTTGAAGAAAAAACTAGATTAGATAAAAACTTGTGAAAACAATTAAAATAATCTTAAGTTATATTTATGATATTACATGAGATATTGCTTTCGAGAAAAAGAAAATGACATGTAATATTTCATGAGTATAGGTAAAACGACTTTTAGCTATTTAGGTACATAGCATAGTTTTTCTTTTCTTTTCTGAAAGTAGGTATATAGCATAGTTGAAACTTGGAAGTTGGAAGTGCGAAGATGTAAATGTGGTAGGTTTGACTATGTCTATCAAAGTGTATAAAAAATCAAAACAAAACAAAAGTTAAGAAGAAGAAAAAAATATCCATGACGTAACTTTTAGAAAAAGAAAGTGCTCAAAATGTCAGCTGACCCAACATGGTCATCATTTGTCCCCATTCAAAATTTTCAAAAAAAAAACCATTAAAGATGTGAGATTAATTTTTCTTAAATACAATCTCGGATTTAAGTTTTGTAAATGAAAAAAATCTTAAGATAAAAAAAATGACACCATATTGTGAATGTTCTTAATTCGGGTTGTTTCCGGTTGATATGCTTGTAAGCAAAAAAACAAAAAAAAGGCTATTTAGGTAGATATTTAATTATATTTACTATTATATTATATTATTTTTAAATTACAATTAAAAATGATTATATGGTGAAATATATTTTTGTAAGTGCTTATTAAAAAAAATTATTTTTTTGAAGTGTGAAATATGAAGTCGTTTTAACTTTTAATTAAGTGGTGGAAGAGTGGAATGATGAGAGAGATAGGAAGAAAAGGAAAAGTAAGAGAGAGAAAGTATGAGATGTGATAGATGGTAAGAGCAGAGAGATAAAAACAAAAATAAGTGAAAATGAAATGTTTTAAAAATGAGGTGTATATATATCATAACTGATTTTGAAGGCCTAATCGGCGCGAGTGTCGGCTAATCAGACATAGAAGCACGAAAGTCGTGAGCTGTAACAAGTGTTTGAAAGCAACGTGTCATCTGGGGACCCACCCGTTACTTTTTACGAGTCATTTTGTGCCACTTGTTGCAGCATTATCCAGATACATTTTCTTAGTTCAACTTTTAAGCTACGGTGATGCATTGTTTATGATAGTTTTTTTAACTTTTGTGCTGTCATATAATGATTCTTTTACAATTAAACTTTAAACTTCATCTTCATTCATGCAAGTTAGATGGATATTTAGAGATGTAAGATTAAGTTTAGAATTAGGCATTTTACACTTTTAGTCCCAATAGTTTCAATTGCTCAAATTAAGTTAATCTATTTTTAAAATTAGACAAATTTAGACTAAATGTTGACTTTCATGAAAAAATTAATGAAAAAAAGTTGAAATAAATTTAAAACTTATACGTGAATGATAATATTTTACTACAAGAGAAAAGTTTTGTGAATGACAATTTAAGACGACTTATGTGTCTTTCAACATAAAAAAAAAAAATTGTGATATATGTTAATTTTTTTCATTAGTTATTGGAAGATAGTTTAAGATCTGGTCTAAATTTGTTCAAGTTTGGAAGCAGATGGACTTGATTTGAGCAATTGAAATTATAGATACCAAAACCAAGCATTCATGAAACAATAGGGACCGAAAATGTAGTTAAGTCTTAATACACTAATTTCTTTGAAAAATTGTTTTAGGTCTAAAATAAATTCCACTAGTGAGAATGAAATGAAGGTAGCGTTTGGAAATCGAGTAGAACGGAATGGAACAGAACATAACATGACAAGATGGAACAGGACCATAATTTCATGTGCATCGTGTTTAGTAAATACAAAATGAACATAATAGAACCACACAATTAATTACATACATATACCCCTACCATGCTAAATAGAGTAATATTTTCATGTATATACAAATTAACTTATAAAATTTAAAAATTGTTATTATCTTAGTTAATAATAAAATTTTATGGACTCAAAAAAAATTATGAAAATTAAAAGCAAATTATCCCAATTAAATCCTAAATAATATTATCTTAGTTAATAATAAAACTTTATATCCAACTATGTTTTACTATCATGTCCTATTACAATCAAATTAAAATATGAAAATTAAGATAAAACTGTTTATTTACACTAAAAGTGTATCCCAATTAAATCCTAAATAATATAATCAAAATTAAGTGTATAATTTAGAAGAAAGAAAAAGAAGTTAAAGGCAAATCTTGAGAAGAAAAAAATAGATACTTTAAGCTTAAGGGGGTAATATTGATATGCTCTCATACCTATTAAGAAGTTATGAAGAGATGCAAGTTTTTGTTTTCTTTATCATTTTAGTGGCATGATCACTTCAAATTGCATAGTTTCCTCATAACAATATGCCTTACCTATGTTGCTTTCTTGATTACTAAATAATTAAACAATGCATTCAATAAGTCATGAAAAAAAAAAGATAGAGTAAGTCGGCCAAATATAATATTTTGAGAAGTTTATCATTCATTCATCAAAGAAAAATATTTTTTACTAATATAGTTGACCACATTGTGTTGTGTGTAGGAGGTCCTTCCAGCAGATTCATCTCCCAAACCAACACTAATTAGCAAGACAACACACGATGTACCAAACCAACTCCAAAAGCAAATAGAGATACCATTAAACTGTAGTGGATACAACAACCTCAGTAAAAGATGTCCTACAAACTACCCCTTCTCATGGAACAATCCAGACAAATCATTGAGCCCTACGTGTCCCGACTACTTCCGTTGGATCCACGAGGATTTACGGCCATGGGCCCAGACAGGCATAACGCAGAAGATGGTGGAGAAGGCAAAAGCAACAGCAAATTTCAAGTTGGTGATATTGAATGGAAAGGCTTATTTGGAGACGTATGAGAAGTCTTTCCAGACAAGGGATGTTTTCACACTGTGGGGGATTCTGCAATTGTTGAGAAAGTACCCTGGAATGGTGCCTGATTTGGAGCTCATGTTTGATTGTGTGGATTGGCCTGTGGTTTTAGCTGAAGGGCATAATGCTAGGGATCCACCACCGCTCTTTCGTTATTGTGGCAATGATGCCACATTGGATATTGTCTTCCCTGATTGGTCCTTTTGGGGATGGTAAGTAAACCCCCCATTTCACCTTTTTCTTTCCTATTTTGAAAAAAAAAAATAGAATTGTTGCCTTTTGCAGACTTAAAATTACTTTTTCATGGAGTTCTCTAAATGACCCTAAGTAAAGTTTAGACAACCCTCTTTTAAATATCATTTATCAACCTATGACTAAGATGATTAACCCAAACTTTGTCTAGAGTCATTTAGATAACCTCTTTTTATACTTTTAAAAATTGTTTTAATTCTAAATGTTTTTTAATAAAAATATTAGTTATTTAGTAGGTTTTATGTTTACACTTCTGGAATTTCTAAGTGGAAAGTAAATTTTTAATAAAACTAGAATTTTCAGAAGTGTAAAATTTTACTTCACAAAGTAAAAGATGATACACTTTTGTAAATATAAAAAATTTACCCTTTCAAAAGTGATAAAGAATTGCTTCCGAAAGTGTAACTTTTGTTTTTGTTAATTAAACTTCCGAAAGAAAAAAATTGAAATTCTGAAAATAAAAAAAGAATTAGAGCATGCTTGATTGCTGTTTTGAAAAAATAAAAATTGTTAGATGTGAACTATTTTCAAAAATTGTTATTAAAAACAGTTCTTACTTTTAATTTTTAAGACTGAAATCCCAAAACATCTCAGAATTTTTTATTTTTATTTTTAGTTTTCAGGTCAGCTTTTCATTCAAAGTGTTTTTTTTCTTTTTTTCTTATAAAAACATATTCTAAAGTTTCTTTCTGATAACCGAGAAGGGAATCAAAGAAGATCTTAGCTTATGAAACTTTGAAAGTGTAATTATGATATTAAAATATTAATATTGATGGCATATTGTGCGATCTCTGCTGCATAGGCCTGAGGTTAATATAAAGCCATGGGAAGTTTTATTGGGAGAGTTAAAAGAGGGCAACAAGAAGACAACATGGATGAACAGAGAGCCCCATGCTTACTGGAAAGGCAATCCCGCTGTTGCTGAAACTAGACAAGATCTCATGAAATGCAATGTTTCTGACAAACAAGATTGGAATGCTCGTTTATATGCCCAGGTATCAATCTTTCTTAGTTAGCTATGTTCTATGTCAGTGCAGAAAATCCCTTCCCTTAGGAAAATGTTACGCCCATGGGGTGTAGACATCCAGAGTGTTAAAAGAATAACAAAGAGAGAAGTAATGGATGTTTTATATGATATGATGTAATAAAAAAAAGGATAGAGAGAAAAATGTGGTGTTTGAGAGGTCTTTGTAGTCTTAGTGGTCTACCTATCATAACTCATTTCCTTAGAGACTTGAGAGTTATGAAGCTCTGTTTATGTACCATTATTGGCATTTCCTTGTCAGTTTGATCTTAGGTTAAACGGTTCATCAATGCTCAACACCAATTTGACCGTTTAGAATGTACTAAGGGTATGTTTGGGTAAAACTTATTTAAGCACTTGTGTCAATAAGCTCTTATTTAAGCAATAAGCGCTTATGTTATAAGATAAGCTCAAATGAGCTCTTTTGGGGCCTAATTGGAGTTTAGTCATCTAAAATTGCACACGTTGCCATTTAAAACAACTTTAGTCACTGAAGTAGTCCATCAAAAAGTTAAAACTTTACCATTCTTTAAGGGACGAATTTGGTGATGTTTTAGTTCTTTTAGAGACTAATTTAGTGACTGAATTTTTTTGAGAACTATATACACTTACAGTTGTATTCTGTCATTCCAAATTAACCATTAAACATAATGCAGGTTTTTCTGGAAAATGATTCGCTGATTACAAGATTAGAATGCTGATAAAAAGGATTAGAACATATCCGAGACAAATTCAATTATTAGCTTGAAAACAAAGCATGATAGATAGATTATAGGATCAGTTTAACATTTTGTTTCTATTCTAGCAGAAAGCAAAGTTAAGACTTAATTTGGAGAAAAAAATAATGTTCACCATCTGCTTTATAAATAAAAGTTATGAGAATGATCTTAGAATAGGTGTTTGGCCAAACACTAACTCAAGATATATAGAGTTAAAGACTTATTTAGCCATATCTTTAGTCATTGAAACTTTGACACACCCTCTCATGTCATATGATTGAACAACTAGAACATTCTTACAATTCAGACTAGATCTAACTCTACTAGAAAACTAAGTTAGGAGTGAGAGTTATTCAATCCTTTATAAGAATTTATTATTTAGCCGTATCTTTAGTTAATGTGTGACCTTAACGCAAGATATTTATGCAACAATGAAACTTACAGCAAGCCTCTTAAGTTAACAACCGAAATTTTTCTTCCAGGATTGGATTCGTGAATCACAAGAAGGGTACAAGAAATCAGACTTGGCAAGCCAATGCAATCACAGGTATAGTATTCAGACCTTGCTTTCTCTCTATGGAACATGAAAAAGTGCATAAGTTTGATTTCTTGCTTGCATTATATACTTTTATTCTGTGTAGTAATATATTTATAGTGATTTGATATGTAGTGTGCAGTTAACAAATTCTTGTTTTAATTCAATCATGATGTGTGTAGGTATAAGGTTTACATCGAAGGTTCTGCTTGGTCTGTCAGTGAAAAGTACATTCTGGCATGTGATTCTGTCACTTTAATTGTAAAACCCCATTACTATGACTTTTTCACAAGAGGGTTAATACCAGTGCACCACTACTGGCCCATCAAGGAAGATGATAAATGCAAGTCCATTAAGTTTGCAGTGGATTGGGGCAATAGTCACAAGGAAAAGGTAATCTTTAAGTTTTGCCTAGTCACCGCGACAATAATATAATTCTTACCAAAAAGATTTACTAGCAAGCGGTTAGTTCAAGTGGTACATGGTTGATTTTCATTGAACAAGGTCTCGAGTTCGAGTATTTTGTACTTGGTGAAGAAGCTTAGCATGTTCCTAAACTTTTACTTCATCATGTTTATTGACTGTTTTTGGTGTTCATCAGGCACAGAAAATTGGAAAAGCGGCAAGTGATTTCATTCAAGATGAGTTGAAGATGGATTATGTGTATGACTACATGTTTCACCTCCTAAGTTCTTATGCTAAACTCTTTAGATATAAACCATCCATTAGTGCTCAAGCTATTGAGCTATGTGTCGAGTCAATGGTTTGTAATGCAGAAAGATTTGAAAAGAAATTTATGATGGAATCATTGGTCAAGGGTCCTAAAAACACCATGCCATGCACCATGCCTCCCCCTTATGATCCTCCATCCTTCAATGCACAATTAAGGAGAAAGGAAGGTACAATTCAACAAGTGGAATCATGGGAGAAACAAAATATGAAATCTTAATGTATATATTTTTCCCATACTATTCTTATAGTTTCATGTTTTCCACTTTCCACATATAGGGTTCTTTTGGGGAAGACATTATCATGCCATAGTTTACTAAATAAAAATGTAGCATATTTGTGCGAATTATGATTTTTTGTACTCTACCGGAAATAGTATTTGGTTTGTTAGTTTTCTAGCTCTGAAACATACTTGTGTTTGATAGAAATGCAACAAGAGGAGATATATTGATAATTATACCCAAATTTAAGCTCAAATTACAATGAAAGAAATGGTAAAGTAAACAACTTGGTCCTGATATTAATATTTGTTGCTTGTAATTTAGCTCCTAAATTTTCTTTTGTATTTAAGTGAGCCCTTAAAATATACTAGTTCTTTGCATCAACTTTGAATCTTATAGAGATGGTTATATGCCGTGATAGTATCTAAGGTTTACATCGGATCATGATATGAAAAGGATAACATACTAGTGCTAACCTCATGAAAACTAAATTAGAAGCCCTGCAACAGCAACCGCCTTGTTTAACAGTCTATTTCCCTTGTAAGAGACAACGTTCTATGCTATGTCTATTTCTTCTGTCCCATGCCTTTATCCATTTTGGAACTTCCTTCATCTGAATTGGAAAAAGACACATTATAAATAAATGCAAAATTTAGTATGACACAATGAAATACAATGCTTCTCAATAATTAACAAAGCCAAAGCCATATCAAAGTGAAAAAGTAAAAGAAAAAACGAAAAAACGAAAAAATATGTTCTTGAATGAATCAATACCAGGACTGTGGGAAAGACTGATAGAATCATAGAACTACCATTGGTGTTCTGACCCAGTTTATTAAAAGCTTCAGCTTCAACTGATTTAGGGTCAGAGTGTTTACCCAAATGCAGCACAGGTCTAATGAAAATGAGAAAGAGGTTAGTAACATGAAATGTTCTTTACTAGTTAAGATAGAGTCCATGTGCTTCAGAACAGAAGTCCAATGAAAATGAGAACAAATACAAGAAACACACTTTACTAGAAAATATAGTCAATGTCATTATGAACAGAAGTTTTAAGGAAAATGAGAACTAGAGGTTACACACAACATGCTTCACCAGCAAAGACAGAGTCAAAATGCTTCTGAACAAGTCACAGTTCTTCCACAAAGGAGATGCAAAGTTTAATGAATTAGAAACATTAGAATTTGGTAAGAAGATGGAGTTACAAAGTAAACTAGGAAACTCATAAAGCCCCATTGAGTTGGCTGCTCCTTCAAACAAAATTTGGTTGTTGACCTGAGATTTCAAAAAACATTTAGATGGATAAAACTCAATATAGATGAAATTATCTCTAGCAAGATTTTTAGTAATAGTAGGGACATGAAGAAAATCATTGAGGGACAATTTAGTATAAGAAAGAAGAGAAGAAGAAAATGAAGTAAAGCCTCAATAAAGAATTGGCAGACCTTGTACACTGCCCACATAAACTTGCTCCTGACCAGCCATAGTAATAGACTCCATGAGGTGTGAGTATCATTGGTAACATGATGACTAGCCCCTGAGTCAGCTTACCAGCTCTGTGTAGTTGAAGGAGCAGCAGCTATATTGGAAATAAAGGCCATAGGAGCAGGAGAAGACTATGGAAGCTGAAAATGCTGTCGTGAAAAATTCTGAGGACCTGCTGGCATAAAAATAAATCCAGAAGGTTGCTGCCATACACTCATGAAAGCACTGATGTTGGACAAGTTGTATCTGCTGTTGTGAAGGTACTACTAAGACATAGTGAGGTTCCAGAGACTAAGAAGGCAGACCATAATTACTCTGAGGAACAGATTGTTGAGCAGAGTGATAGTAAGATGGCTGCTGTGAAATAAAATTATGATTAAAGCTATTATAACAGTGAAAAAGCATGTCCATTCTTATAGCACACTTGACATTCTCGGCCAAAACGTCCACGAAAGGAATTACCACAAAAACCAGAAAAATCAAGATACTGGTGTTGATATTGAGAAGATGACGGTCCAGATTGAGATCCATTATTCTGTAATAGATTTTCCTGAGGAGGTGCATTCTGCGATAACCAATGATACAAATTGCTGAACACTAACAAGATTTTTTGTAATAGTAAAGACACGTAGAAAATCATTGAGGGATATTTTAGTATTAGAAAGAAGAGAAGAAAATGAAGTAAAGCCCCTAGAAAGAATTGGCAGACCTTGTCCACTGCCCACATAAACTTGCTCCTGACCAGCCATAGTAATCGACTCCATGAGCTGCTGAGGATCATTGGTAACATGATTACTAGCCCCTGAGTCAGCTTATCAGCTCTGTTTAGTTGAAGGAGCATCAGCTGTATTGGCAACTGTTAGGTACCAGAAAAATGTAATAGGAAAGAAGAAGATTGAATGCTATTAAGGCACTGAATCCTCTGGTATGAACCCAGAAGCAGTGTTTAGGGAAATACAAGGAAGAAAATAACAAGATAAACTTGAGCAATTCGAGAGTGCTCAATCTCTCCCAGTCCAGACTAATTTCTGCCTACCTCCTCTCTCTCCAAACCAACATATATTCCCTAGGTTGATACCCTATGGTCCCCCCCTCACCCATGTGTGTGTTGCCACCTCATTAGTCGGTTATCTTGGGATCCAAGCTTCTAGAAGGTGGATCTTCAGGTACAGCTGTCCCTTGCTTGGGCCTCCTCTCATAGACTTTGCCAAATCTGGGCCTAGAGTGTGGGTTTGCAACAGCAACAAAGGCCAAAAGCCTACTATCATTGGTAACATTTATAGATTGATTAGCTTCAGCAGGAAGCTACTAGAATAACTAACTATTGAGCAAAGCATAACTGAATAACAGAAAGCTAAAAGCCTACTATCTTAACAGCATATGATATGCCAATTAAGCATAACAGAAAGTATAACTGAAGACTAAACAGAAATAACCACAACAACTAATCAACGAATCATACATCTAACAAATTATAAAAAATAAAAATTCAAATTCAAAATATAATTGAAAAAGACTGGATGTCCATCATGAATATTCAAAGTAACAAAGTCTAACTGGAAAGCACCTCACTTGACTTCACTCTTAAGCAGACCTCTAGCAATCATCTCATGAAGAAGTTTCTGTGCTTTATCATTCTCATTTTTTCTAAAGAGAACCCGAATAATTGTTTCATAAGTTATAGCATCAGAAACACAGCCATTGTCTTCCATTTTTGATAGCAAGGCCAGTGCTTCATCGGACAAACCCTCTATACAAAGCCCATTGATCATTATATTATATGTCACAACATTTAGCCGATAGCCTTTAATCAAAAGATCCTGAAAAACCTCTTGTGCATCCTTTAGTCTTCCACTTTTGCATAGTCCATCAATAATTATATTGTATGTGTACATATCTGGTTGAATGCCCTTGTCTTTAACTCTCTCAAGTAATGCAATTGCCTTGTCAACATGATGATTCTTGCATAGAGCATCTAATAAAGAATTGTAAGTGATTACATCGGCTTGTTGACCTCTGTCGTGCATTTTACCAACAAGCTCCCAAGCACAAGATATTCTCCCTACTTTGCACAGACCATCAATAAGGCAGCTGTAAGTTACTGTATCAGGAATCAGATTTTTGGAATGCATTTCTTCAAAGAGATCCAGAGCGTCATGCACCATTCTAATCTTACAGCATCCATTAATCATGATATTGTAGCTGCAAACATCAGGAGCGACTCCCCTCTGAGTCATAGAGTTGAATTCATCTTTAGCCTGGTTCACTTTTTTAACTAGGCAATACCCATCCATGATAGAATTGTAAGTGAAAATATCAGGCTTTACACCTTCTTTCATCATCACAGCTAACACATTTTTAGCTTCTTTCACCTTTCCTTCCTTACATAACCCATCAACCAGAATAGTAAAAGTATTAACAATTGGGTTGATGTTTTTCAACACCATTTCATTTAGCAAACCAACTGCTTCTTTCAATTGACCCACAATGCAAAAGCCATAAATTAGAGCATTGAAAGTGACAACAGTAGGAGAAATTCTCTTGAGTACCATTTCCGAATATAAATCGCAAGCTTCACTTACAAGTTTATCTTTGCAGAGGCTATCAATGATTGTGTTGTACATGACCACATTAGGCTGAACTAATTTCCCTTCAATCTGTCTCAGCAATCGCAGGGCAGCTCTTGTTTGTCCCACTTTACACAGCCCATTGATTAAGATCCCATAGCTAACTTGGTTCAATTGAATTCCTTGTGCTAGCAGCTCGTCATGAAATTGCAGTGCTCTCTTAACCTGGTCATTAAGACAGAGACCTTTAATGAGGGTAGTGAAGGTGATTGTATTTGGCTTATAACCCCTCTTGAGAATCTTGGCCAAAACAGAAAAGGCAACAGACATTTGACCTAGGTGGCAGTAACAGTTGATTAAGATGTTGAGAGTAACGATGTCAGGCATGATTCCCCTAAATTCCATTTGGTGAGAAAGGGATATGGCGATGGAGTAATGCTTCGTCTTCACGAGAGGAGTAAGAATCTTGTTAAATTCAATGATGGAAGGGGTATGACGCATTTGTAACAAGCGATTGAATAAACACACAGCATCATTAGGCAAAGAGTGAGAGTGAGAGTGAAGGGATGAAAAGGGCATTGCTAGAAGAAAAGTGGGATTACGATGAAACCACCTATACCTTAAAACTGACATTGTGCACAACTGGATAGTGAAGATTAATCACTACGCCGATTCCGAACCTCACAACTCACAAGCAAACTTAGCGACTTGAACTGAGATTCACCGTGGCATTGGTGGAGTGGCGTAGGTTGAAGTTTTTTTGGTACAAACGTAGGTTGAAGATAATTTAATTATTGTATGCATTGAAATATAAAAGATCAAATAAAATAAAGAGTATACACTGACAAGCAATTACGTGAACAATTGCAGTCTTATTAGATTTTAATTAAAACAAAAAAAAGAGATTCAAATTTAATAAATACCTGTGTAAATTGTAAAAATACTAAATAGAGTTTACACCACAAATGCATGGATCTTTATTCCAAAAATAAATTAAAACATTAACATATAAAGGTGAGTTTAATTTAGTAGATGAGATTTCCCACTCCTGGATGGGTCAAGTTCAACGTCGACGACTTGGTGAGGGGAGCGCAACGACTTGCAAGATGTGGAGGGGTTTGCAGAGATGACACCGGAAGATGGCTCCTCGGTTTCTGCAGGAATATAGGGTCCTCCAATGTTCTTGTGGCTGAATTCTAGGGGATTCTAATGGCCCTTTCGATTATTTGGGACAAACGCCTCCACAAGGTTATTATAGAAAGTGATTCCGCGACAGCAATCAACCTTATTAGTAAAGGTTGTGACACTCGACATCCTTATGTAGCCTTTGGCAGATCTATCTTGTCTATCTTGTCCTCGAAGGACAAGTTTTGGGAGATCGCTTTCACCCACACTAGGAGATAGGGGAATGTAACACGCTCTAAATCCCGCGCAAATATTATTGCATAAATCAGAGTAGAATGCATAACACAGAGGGTATCACAATTATTCTCCAGAAACATAAATCAAAACACCTGTCATGCTCATAATATATAAATATAAATTTTCAACTTTAATGTCATAACATCATATGCATAGCACAACGGATTTATTTCAACTCCAAGATAAAACAATCCAAAAATAAATAAAGAGAGTTCATAAAATAACCCTTAACATCCAGGTACAATGTTAATACTAAGGTATCGTTTGGTAGACAGGTGGGAAGGGAACGGAACAGGACACATGAGTTCCGTTCTGTGTTTGTCGTGTTTTTAAGATGGAACGGAACGGGACAAAAGGCTCCAAGAACGAGACACTTTGGTTCCCTGGAAAAGGGTGGAACGGAAGGGAACGGAACGAAACACTCTCTTAAAACTTTTGCAAGTTCAAAAATACCCCTAATTTATATTTGAAATTTTATGTATCTAAACAATTTAAAATCACTTATAAAATTGAAAGCACTTATTATATTTGTAGACAAAGTTAAATAAAAATCTACTTTTTCAAAAAAATCACTTAACATAAAATCAATTATTTTTTTCAAAAGTAAAATCACTTTTTGTAAGCAATGATAAACACGAGTCAATTAGAGTGCGTTTGATTCAACTTATTTTGGAAAAATCACTTTTTAATCAAAAAATCACTTTTAAAATTAAAAAATCACTTTTTTAATCAAAAAACCACTTTTAAAATCAAAATAATCAATTTTTTAATCAAATATCACTTTTTGAGTTTGTTTCAGCTGAAGCTGAAAACAAATTATTTGAAACAGTTATTTTAGCTTATCATGAAAACATATAATGATAGATGAGAGGAGATAAAGAAAGTGATTTTAATTAGAGTAATCAAACCCGAATCAACTTAATTAAAATAAAATCAATTATTTTTTCAAAAGTAAAATCATTTTTTGTAAGCAATGATAAACGAGTCAATTAGAATGCGTTTAATTCAACTTATTTTGGAAAAAATCACTTTTTCTGTTTGTTTCAGCTGAAGCTGAAAACAAATTATTTAAAACAGTTACTTTAGCTTATAATGAAAATCTATGATGATAGATGAGGGGAGATAAAAAAAAGGTGATTTTAATTAGAGTAGTCGAACACGAATCAACTTATGCTTTTCTCAAAATCTCTTAAAAAATTATAGTTAAAAATCAATATTTTTAATCTAAATAAACGCACTTAAAATAGCTTAAATAGATAATTAGGTTTCTGCTTTTTTCAATAGCATACTGAAACAACTTAAATAATATATAAGTGATTATTTTAAAGAAATAAGTGATTATTTCATGAATTAAGCAATAAAAACGGTTTCTATGCAAAATGTTCAATTGAGTTCAATTTGTTTTCTCAATCAAATATTAAACATGCATGGTTATATATGTAATTAAAATCATGGTTCTGTTCTATTGACTTGAAGTTACCAAACACAACACATAGAACATTATTGTCCTGTTCCATCCTGTTCTGTCCCGTTCCGTTCTGTTATGTTCTGTTCTGTCCCATCACCAAACGCTACCTAAGCGTTTCCACGGTGTTGCATAACAGAGCATGACTCACATCACTAAAAACATATCTAAAAGACTAGCTCCTCCCTAACCCTTGTGAGAAGCTCCACTATCCTCGGTACATGAGCGATGTCGCATAGAACATCATTCCAATAGAAGGGTGATAACTCATATCATATGGATAAGCATAATAATAAGTAATGGAAAAGCTTATAAAAATTATCCATAAATACCTCATACACAAATAAGAAAATAAATTATGAAATTTAATATAATTAATGAATTTCACAATATGTCAATACTCCGTAATTATAGCTCAGATAAAACTAATATAAATATCTCCAATTACCACAACAACAAATTCTCCAAAAATAACGCAGTTATCATTATTTAACATCAACAGCTCCCTACAGTAACATATATGACTCAAATGTGACTTCGTGCAAATGTCTTTGGTACTAAAGTTGTTATCACTAGCGGTATCACCGCGTCCACTTCAGACAGATAACCACCAATAAAGCCCTCGCTCTAGGCTTTCAAAACCACTCCAATTTTGGGACAAGTCACTAGCCTCCACGAGAACTAGCAAACATTGCCTCTTGACAACTATGCAGTGTATTGTACAAAACTCAACTAACATATGCATATTCAGACCATCTCCAAGTCTTAATTATTTTAGCATATTCATCACTAGTTCAACAATACGAATCATCTCCAATTTCACAAAATACACACTTACATGTTATCAATCACACAACTAGGTATCATAGTAACTTAGCAACTCAGCACATAACATCAATTCAGAACAACACCATATAATGAAATTTAAAGTAACACACTCCAAAAATTCTAATATTTTTACCGTGGGTTCTTTTACAAGTTTTTAAAATCTCTGTAAATTTTCAAGTCGAAATTCAAAATATAAAATTTAGGAAAAATCTAATACTAACAGCAGTTCATGAGAAACGAGACAGCTTAACTCATCCTCACTAAAATGCATATAACTTAAGCTACAGACGTCAGAACGACGTGAAACCAGCGAAAAAACTTTTATAACAGAAAGGGCTACAACTTTTATGAAGACTGCTTCTTCAAATTCGGTCACTAACACAACTTGAAAAAGGGTTCAAGAGCTCGTAAATTTCTGCTGAGTTTTCCTTTTCAAAACCCTAAATTCAAACTATCCACTTTCAGTTTAGAAAAATCTGCATCCAATCTTGTAGATCAACTCTAGGTTTTCTCCACTTTTTCTCTTCTCCTCCCCCTTTTCACGTGTTTCTTGTTCTGCTCCTCTTCTTCTCTTTTTCACGTGTTCTCTCCTTTTACTCTTCTAATCCTTATTTTTCTTTCTTTCTCTCTATTTAAGTATTTATTTCACTCCTAACTCTAAACTAGTAACACTAAGTGGGCTCCACTCCCAACTACTCCTACTAAAACCTTATTTATCTATATCACATAATCACTTAATTATCTAATAAACATTAAGTGGGCTCCACTCCCAACTACTCCTACTAAAACCTAATAACCTTATTTATCTATATCACATAATCACTTAATTATCTAATAAAATCACTTAATTACCATATATCATAATAATAATTAAAATAAAATAGTAAATAATCTAATAACGGAAAATGGGGTGTTACAGGGAACGTCGTAGCTGACTTCTTAGAGCATCTCTAATGCTAGTTCTTTGAGGTGAGTTCTTAAGCTAAGAATTAAGAACCAGTTCTTAATCATTGGAAATGGCTAACGTGAAATTCTTAGCTCTTAAAAATAAGAATCAGTTCTTATATAAACAACTTTGTTTTACAAGTTTGTAGCAATAAAAAATATTTTTTCTCTCTCATTCAAATTGCAAGAACTAATTCTTATATAACCACTATACTGTGATTTTAAGGACAGAGATTCTGGTGTAAATTATTATAGTTCCTGCAAGATCATTTCATTGCTTACCATAATTTTAAATCAGTGTAATTTAAGTTCTCAAGTTTGTTAACTCAAGCGCAACCTTTAATTTGGGAAAATCCTGCAAGTGATACAACTATGTTAGTTTATAGCAATTTTTAGTTATTTTGGTTCTACTCTATCTTCACCCAGTCACCCTTACTCTTTAAATATTATTGTTGGGTTATGCAAAATAACATAATTGATCGGATAAGTTAAATCCTGTCCAGTTTCTAAATGTTTTTTATTTGCTCACCCGCTTGCTTTGTGTTTGGATATTTTTTCCATTGTTACAGATTTTCTATTGCAGTTTTGGTGGTTGTTGATAGTAATGCCGTGGCGAGCTGGCAAACGGCTTCCTATGCGTTATGGGAGGCTCGTAACAAGTTATGGGAGGCTCGTAACAAGCTCATCTTCCAAGAGATTCCCTTCCGTTGTGAGGCTGCAATCCAACGGGCAGCTTCGATGTCGCAGGTGGATGCTTCGATGGAGGTTCGTGATCCTCATGGTCCGGTGCGTGACGCGATTTGGAGGAGACCACCGCGAGGAGTCTTCAAGGTTAATTTTGATGGATCTTGGAAAGCAGATGAAGTTTCTGGCATGGGGATTGTGGCCAGGAACTATGACGGTTTGGTCCTTGCTGCTGCGGCAGAGGTTGTGGAGCGGCCCTCTACAGTGGTGGAGGCTGAGGCCCTAGCTTTCCGGTTGACGATTGGATTGGCTATTAACCTTGGGTTTAGACGGGTTTGCTTTGAGACATATTGTCTCACTCTCTTTCAGATGTGGAAGAAGCCTCCGGACGGGAGGAACAATTTAGCTACTATTTTTAGTGATTGCTTTCAGTTGTGTCGTTCTTTAGATTTTGTGTCTGTTGTTTTTGTTCGCTGTTCAGGCAATGTTGTCGCAGACTTTTTGGCCAGGAATGCCGCCTCATACGCCGGTTTGGTGTGAATTGAGGAGGTACCGCCTGAAGTCGATGTTTTTGTAACCGCGGATCTTTTAGATTCTATGTCCCCTATTTAATTGATAGCAGGTTCTTTTCAACAAAAAAAAGTTAAATCAAATCACCAAAAGAAATGTATAAAGTGAGGATACTGTAGAAGAGGTGGTGATCTGAGGAAAAAGGGCACGACTCTGATGGAAGCAGTGGAGGAAAGAGGGGTGGCTCACTCCACTCCTCTTCATCTGGTTCGACGAGGGGTGGGGGACTGCAATGAAACACTTTAACACCCAAGTTAGAGAGGGAGTAAAAATGAACTTGCAACAGAGTGGCGGCCAAAGGTAGTATATATGTAAAAATTGATCTACCATATAAGGAATTGGCAACAGAGTGGCGACCATGGCGGTATGGCATGTGGCGGTTTTACGGCAGACCGCCATGAAAAATACATGGTGTGGTGGGTTTCGCGTGGCGGACTATGGCAGTCGCCATATGCATGGCGAATGGTGTTTCCATGGCGGATTTTTGGGTCCTGGGAGCAAAAAAACCTAAATTCTTTGTATGACACGACCCATTCTCATTTAGAATCTGACCAAACCACTCAATTCCCTAATTTTAGAAGCACCCCAGCCTCTACTCTTCTTCTTTTTCATTCAAACTTCAAAGGTTGTCGTTGCTCTCTGCCTCTCGAACACGCCATCCCTCCCAAACAAGCTCCCACCCTCTCGAGCGACTAGTTCAACAGCCCACGTCCTGCGACCTCCCTCTGACGAGCCTCTGATTTTCTTTCTGTTTTGTTTCCCTTGACCCTTTCCTTTATTTTTTCATGAGTTTAGACTCTGTTTTTATTTTCTCTCTTATGTTAATATTCACTTTGCAGCCCTTCTCTCCTCTCCTCCTTAACATGGCAAGTGATGGAGCGTCATCAAAAGCTTCTTCAAGGAATAACAGAATCGTCCAGGGTTGAAGTACTGCCATTCTTTGAAAGAAGATGATACCAAAGATGTTGTATGCAATTATTGTGCAAAAACTTTTAATGAAGCCAAAAATAAGGTTATGTGGGGGAATTGAGTTTGGTGCCCCACCCCTTAGGCTTTGCACCCCACTTTATTAAATACGGAATTTAAAGTTCCGTATCAATACGGAAAATAAAATTCCGTATCTGTTTTAGTATATAATGAGTGGTTGAAAATGTGACACGCATGCTTAAATACAGTACGGAATTTTAAGTTCCGTATTCAATAGGGAGAATACGGAATTTTAAATTCCGTATTTGATAAAGTGGGGTGCCAAGCCCCATAGGTGGGGTGCCAAACCCAACTCCCTTATCTGGTTAGGCAAAACTGGTACATGAGAAAAGGAACATCAATCAAGTCTTCTTGTTTCTTTCTAATAGTAAAAACTACATTGATGCATTCGGTCTAGAACCTTGCAGCAGTTAGCAAGAATCATGGAGCTTCGCTGTGAATAAGGATCATACGAGTTCAATTTCTGGGTCAGGAAGATAGGCATAGATAATACCAAAGGACTTGTAGTATCCACTATTCAGTTTAAACTAATTTAAAAATGGATGCCAGTAATCATGTAATCATATCAAAACCTTGACATACCAATATAAGCTAAACTAAGAAAGTAATCAGATTGACATATCAAGAACAACAAAGTTTAATAAAAAATGGACGAAGGAGGGAAGTATAAACCAAAGTCTAATAATTATACTTTACCAAGTTTATCATTACTGCTCTAATACAACTGCTAATAAATTAACCCTGCATTCCAGTCTAACAGATAACCTGAGTTATCTTTGGAGAGGGAAAATTACATTAAACAATTAATATTATTTTAATAGTGACATACATATATACATGTTCAGAAACTACACAATAGGAGAAAAATACACAACTACTAGGAACAACAAAAAGAGAGATAGATGGAAGGAAGAAGATCAAGGACCTATTTCATCATAAAAGTCGCTTGGATCATATCCATGACTGCGTGTCAAATACATCTTTACTAAAGCAAGACCCTATTTGATCAATATCCTGGTAGCTCACTGCATGCAGTAAAGAGACAGGGTTTGGATAGTCCTTCCTGTTGGGAACTTCAGTATTAAACCTTTTTCTGGCCTTCTTATACTTGGGGAATTTATTTATTTATTTTTCTCTGCAATAGCATCAATTTAAAAACAATGATAACATTTGGCAAGGTAAAATAACTTGCAATGTCTTTATAACCTAAGAATTTTTCTCCACACCAATACAGTCATAAGTGCAATTGATGCCACCCTTACTAAAGAAGCAGAATTAATAATCAAACAAAGGGAGCACTATCACCAACCAACAAAGAATTTTAGAATAGACTTTCTCTTCAAAGGAAAACCCGATAAACATAGTATCAAAACTTAACCTCCCAGCCAATATACACCAAGATTTGACAAAATCAATTTGGTTTTTCCACTCACAGTAAAGCCACAACTTCTGATTCTTATCACAGCCAGATTCAAAATCTAGGTCTCAAATTTATCCATAAGCAACAAATATTCATAAGCAACAGATTATCCATAAGCAACAAATATTGAAAGGATTAAACATAAGAACTAGTTACACATTCCAGCAATTCAACATGAAAATTACACACCAAAGTACCCTGTCTCCAAGACTAAATTTGAGGCTCCACCCACAACTCAGACCAGATGCCAACCTTACCATAACCAATTGCATCCCTCTCCCCTTACTGCACAACAATCAGCACCATCACCGCTTTTTTGTTCCTCTACCATATAAACAGAGGAGTCGTACCTCGGAGTCTGAAATAAAGACATTGAACGAACAAGATGAAAAATCGAGGCATGTGTTGTAGACATCGGTACAATAGAGAAGATCAAACCAAATGATCCTTGTAACTACTATAAAACCAACTACACAATAGCACACTATATACAGCAAATATAATATAAGCATCATGTTAACAATCATGCAATTTACAATTATACAAAATTGAGAATAAGCTTTGAAAAGTGCCTAAGTTCAAGTTTGGGGAAGGAAGGGTCATAGACACAAAGGGAATAGAAAAGTGCAATTAGGAAGAAACCACCTTAACCTTAATAGAGAACACTTGAAGATCAATCACCACTCTGATTCCAAACCTCACAAGTCACAAGCAGTGGCTTCAAACTAAGCAACTTGATAGCTTTTGCAAAGATAAACTTGTAAGTGATGCAGATTACGCGTAGCATCACTCACTCACTCACAAGTTTATCTTTGCAAAGACTATCAATGATTGTGTTGTACATTAATATCACCACCTCCATCATCACACCACCTTCTCTACAACTCAGAAGCAACCTCCACAAGCCACGTGGAATGATGACGACGATCGATTGATCTTCTCAATTCAGTCAACGCGATCGATGAGATCTATGCCTCCGTCTGGGGGCTGCACGATCGGCACCGTCCTCGTCAACAAAATCCTCCATCTTCTCCGATCTCAGCACAACACCTCTGTGATCAGGTATTCGAACCTAACGAACTTCAACAAGAAGAGGCTTTTTTTTCTGAATGGCGTGAAAGAAAATATTAATTGGAGAAAGGGGGTGAAAAAAAACAAAATTAGCTGTCTGGGGTAGTTTTCTTTTAGCATTCGAGAGATTCCATGCGAATCCTAATAGGACAAACAACTTTTCCAGAACTGAATGACATGATTGAAGCTTTGTCAGGTTGTACAGTAGGCATTCGCAAGGATTCTTGCGAATCCTAATAAGACAAGATGGAATATGGTGCTTTTTCAATGTTGTGACATGGAATCTGCACGGAGAGACAAGGGATTCGTTTGAAGGCTCGCGAAACCGAATAAGACAAGATGGAATTTAGAGTTTCAGAAGTGCATGTGGGAGACAAGGGATTCGTTTGCAGGCTCGCGAATGCTTTGTCCACAGGCCTTCAAATGCTTTATTGCGAATGCATTAAAAATATAATTTTTTCCGAATCCCAGTTATAAAACCAAGCTCTCTGAATCAGATTTCTTCTCAGCACCATTTGCAAATTTTCTCCAAAACTTCCTACGTTTTAATAGCTCAAAAATCACCAAAGATGGATAAGGTCATTGCTCTTGTGTATTCTAGAGGTAGAGCTTTCAATGGCAATCAAGGTGTCATATTTGAAGGTCAAGCAAGGTCCATGCATCTCAAATGCAACATCACATTCGACCGCTTGAAGAGTAAAATCCATGAGAGGTTGAAGCTCCAAAGAAACCAAATAATTTCTAGAGTCATTTGCAGATTTATGACTAACTCAAATCCGATCCTTTTTTCACCTCTTGAGCTAGTTGATAATCAAGACGTGAGTGTCATGATGGATGGATTTCGTCAGCAGTCTTTCATGACAACGCTAGAGTTATACGTTGATATTGCTGAAGCTGGAAGTTCATCAATACCGGCCTCAACCAATCCGATAAGTGCGCAGCAGGCATTCGCTCATGAAGCCGGTGGTAGCCGTGGCGTTGAGGAGGTTGTTCATTTGGGTGATGACACAGTGAATTTGGATGATGATTATGACTACCATGACACTGATAATGTGGATGGTGAGGAGATTGTATCTTCAGATGATCATGATGAAGATGAAAGATTGGGTGAAAGAGGTGACTCGTCCGACTCGGACGAGGGTGGCTTTGACGGCAATCCCGGACCTCCTATTGGATTACCGACGCCGGTGAATGTTTCTCCGGAAACGCATGGTATGTATAGTCACTTTAACTCTTTAGGTGTTGTATTTATCAATATATCGTGTCTTGTATAAATCTTCTTTGTTACAGGCGTCCCAGCCCCATTTTGGAATGAGTCTCCACACTATTCATATATTAACTGGGAACACCCCGATGAAGAGACAGATTTCTATACTGGAGGGGATGATCAGACATCGTGGCAGCTAGGCGATGAATTATATATAAACCAGTGTTTTGAGACCAAGAAAGATGTCCAGATGGCCCTCAAGCATTATTGTTTTAAGCTAAATATAACTTATATTGTGGCTGAATCCAAACCCACATACTTTGTGGCAAGATGTCCGAATGGGTGCTCTTGGAAGTTGAGGGCCATGTGTTCTAAAAAAACTGGAATGTGGACGGTAACTAGGTGGGGCGGTCAGCATACATGCATCAATACGATAGCGTCACAGGACCATAAGAAGATGACATCCGACTTTATCTGTTCATTCATTCTTGGTACAATATTTTCTCATGATTATTATTTTGTTACCCTTAAAAATACTTAGTAATTTATGACTTTCTTCTAATGCTGCAGATATGGTACGTACCCATCCTACTGTACCTGTTTCTCTTATTCAAGAGAGGATCACTGGTGTGCTCAAGTATAAAGTATCATACTTTAAAGCCTGGAAAGCGAAGCAGAGAGCGGTTGCACAGATCTTTGGTGACTGGGAAGAGTCATATGACTTGCTCCCTAGATGGCTGAATTATATGCTTCGGTTTTCCCCTGGGTCCTATTACGCAATATCCACAAGTGACATTATCGATTGTAATGGTAATGTAGTTGTTGGTTCAAAGACATTTAAACGTGTGTTTTGGACCTTCAAACAATGTTGTGATGCTTTCGAGTACTGCAAGCCTGTGATACAGATTGATGGGACATGGCTCTACGGCAAGTATAGTGGAACTTTACTCATCGCAACAACACAGGACGGGAACAACAATGTTTTGCCAATTGCATTTGCAATTGTCGAGGGGGAAAATCTGAGCTCCTGGTCATGGTTTTTACGCTTGATACGTATGAAGGTCACCCAAAAACAGGGTATATGTTTGATATCTGACAGACACGCTGGCATCAAGGCGGCAGTACGCAATCCCGCTAACGGGTGGCAACCACCAAATGCTTATCATGTTTACTGCATCCGCCACATTGCCAGCAATTTTAATCGTACATTCAAGAATCAGAAGCACAAGCTTGACCTGATCAATATGGGTAAGCCACATGCGTATCTTCATTCATTCAAACTTGAATTGGTTAAATGTCAAGTTGATTGTATTTGTGTTAAAATGTGCAGGTTACGAGCCTTGTCCATATCTTTTTCAGAGACAACTCCGCCGGTTTCGAGGAATAAGTCAAGCTATCAGAGATTGGATTGACCGCATCGACAATCAGACATGGAGTCGAGCATGCGATGAGGGTGGGCGTCGATACGGCCATATGACAACAAACTTATCTGAGGCCGTTAACAAAGTGTTGAAGGGGGCAAGAAACATGCCTATAACTGCATTGGTGAAATGCACGTACGGGAGGATGGTGGATTACTTTGTTCAGAGAGGTCAGGCAGCAGCTCGTGAAAAGGCTGCTGGCCACATATTCTGTAAAAAGGTCATTGTAGCCATTGAAAAGAATGTTCTACTCGCAAGTGCTCATATCGTGCGCACGTACAACATCGATAGGACAAGGTTTGAGGTGGATGAAGGTTTTAACCAGCGAAGGCATCGCAATGGGTATGTATGGTCTCTGCGGTTGGACAATAGAACATGTGAATGTGGGCGCTTTCAAACATTCAAGTATCCATGTGACCACGCAATTGCTGCCTGTATGCATCAAAGTTTAGACTATTGGAGTTTGGTGGACCCTGTTTATACGCTTCAGAGCATATTGGACGCGTATCAAGGACAGTGGTATCCAATTGGCAATGATCTGAACATGCCACCAAGGGAAGGGGATCGAATTGTTCCAGATCCGTCCACGGCTAGGGCGAAGGGTCGTCCTAGGTCAACTCGAATAAGAAATGAGATGGACTTGACGGAGCCTCAATCGAGTCGAAGATCTGTTACGCTACAGAGATAGATGTTGTTCTTGTGTGTGAGGGATGTACTTGTGTTTGAGGGTTGTTTTTATATTTGGGTTGCTTGTGTTTGTTGTGTGTTTGTTGAATTAAACTAATGTTTTTCCATCATATTCATTAATTAACAAAAAACAGTACAATAGATCAATGATGAGTTCGATGGGATCCTGTTCCGCAATCAGGCCAAGGTGTGTCTCTCGCTACTCGATATGGCCTACCTTCCTGCTCTGCTTGGTTCTCATGTTGGCTACCTTGGCCATAAGAAAGTCCATGTTGGATGTTGGACTCATTGTCTCCTACTCCAGATGCTTGGTTCAAGTCAAACACAAAGCTAGCCTGTGCATTGCTAATCGCATCTGGGTTGGCAACATTCCAGAATGATGGTCGGGGATTCAACACGTCAGAAGCTCGGGGAATTTCCAACACTTCACTTACACCACCGCCTCCCCATCCAGGTACAGGGCTCCATCCTTGGGGATCAATGTGCTGCATTTCCGGTGTCCTGAACTGGTCATAAATGAGGCTTGAAAGAAATGAGGCTTGAAAGTTGAGAATTGAGAGAGTTGGAGAGGTGAAGTTGAGAAATGAGGCTTGAAAGAAATGAGGCTTCAACATTTCTGGGGGTCTTTTTATAGGGGTTTCAGACCGCCAGAAATGCAGAACATAGCCAACAAGCCATTCGCGAGGTCAAGTGCGAATGCCTGTGCATGCTTTGATCGTGGCCGACAAGCTATTCGCGTGGCAGGCTACGAAAGCCTCTGCATGCCTCTGCATGCCTGCAAGCTCTGCTACGTCCCATCCAATGACAGCCATTCGCGAGCTTTGTTGCGAATGCCCCTTGTTCCTCAGTCAAACTGCATCGGGAAGGAGGAGAATCTCTCCTGGTGCACCTGATTCTCCTTGTCTTATTAGGATTCGCAAGGTTTCCTACGAATGGTACCTGGTCAACCTGACTTCATGTCATTCAGTTCTGGAAAAGTTGTTTGTCCTATTAGGATTCGCATGGAATCTCTCGAATGCTAAAAGAAAACTACCCCAGACAGCTAATTTTGTTTTTTTTCACCCCCTTTCTCCAATTAATATTTTCTTTCACGCCATTCAGAAAAAAAAGCCACAAGAAGAGGCCAGATACAGAGGAACGAAGGTATACTATTTTTTTTTTTTTTTACGTCGGAAAGATAAATCGATATTATTTATTCTTTAACCTCGTGAAAATATTGATTGATTCTCATTAATTCACATCTTTTTTTTTACTAATGACCCTAGTGGGAACCATTAATTAAATATTTTTTACTTTATTTAATTTTTGAGTTTAATTTCTATGCACCGACGGTGTAAAGTTTTTTTACACCGTCAACCAATCAGATTTCAAAGATATGAGAAAATCTATCATTTTATTGAATTTCATTAATTGACGTGGCACATCCTTAAAATCTGATTGGTTGACGGTGTAAAAAAACTTTACACCGTCGGTGCATCGTCCTTTTTCTCTTAATTTATTTAACCAATACTAAAGTCTATTTTCAAATATATTATTATAGTTGTAAATGATCATTAAAATAATTTTAAGATATGCATTTTTTTATAGAGATTAATTTCTATGCACCGACGGTGTAAAAAGTTTTACATCATCATTCAATCACGACCTTCCATTTTCTATTTTAGATATTATTAAATTCAAAATTAATTGTGAACTAACAAAATAGAGTTTATATAATCTCTTATTTTTAAAAATAATCACTTAAATATTCTTTAAGCTATTTGTGTATGCCTTTGAGAAAAAAAAATCTCATTAAACACATTTTTTCAGATTTAAAAAATTAATTTTTCTAGAGAGATTTTGAGAAAAACATTAATTTGATTTGTTTTGGCCTACACTAATTAAAATCACTTCTTTTTATCTTATCTCGTCTATCATAATATATTTTCATGATAAGCTAATTAAGATTATGTTTGTTCATATTGAAAAATTAGTGATTTTTAGCTCTTTAAAAAAATTAATATTTAATTTTTCGATGCTCCAAAAAAATTTAATATTTTTAATAAGTTGAAGCAAACGCACTCTAAAGTATCTTTTTTCAAATAATCTGGTTTTAGCTTTTTGATCCATTGGTCACCAGTCTCCATGGGGAAAAAGGGCTCCACGTGACTAATCTGGTTCGGGATACGGTAGTGATGTCCCTGACCACAAATGTATTATTTTTTACCTCAGAGGGGATCGAACCCGAGCTAGAAGCCTAAGCGAAATCCCTTAAGGAAATGCACATTCACCACTTGTGCCACCCCTTGTGGTTATCTGGTTTCAGCTTTATTTAAAATAATGATTTTTGAAAGTTGAAATAAACATAAAAATGATTTTTTTAATTGGAAAAAGAAATATTTTTTTCTAAAATTAAACTGAAACAAATACACTAACTTTCTCGTTTGTCTTTTCTCAAAAAAGTTATTTTACTTTTGAAAAATAATTGATTTTAATTTAGGTTCATTTAGTGTACACAAGTTTTATTTTGTGTAAAGTTGCACAAACATAGTTTAACCTCTTATCACAGGTTTCTTAGCAGGTCACTCTTTTTTAATTTAAAATATATATTTACTTTCTACCTCCCCTCAACCGCCACACCATCCACCGCTGACATGGCCACCACCGCCACCGGATCTTCTCCTCCCTCCCCACCGATCACCACCATCAATGCGGTTAAAAATACTTTGTCCCATATTAAACCCGCCATTGTACAAGAATTGCTGGCACATACAGAGAAAAAATGATTTTGTCTTCATTCAGCAAAAGTTATTCATCACTCTCAACCTTTGATCTAATCTTATTCCTTCCAAGTAACAAAGCTTCATCACCTTCCCTTGTCAAGCATCAACGTTGCCAGAAAAGACAGAAGAGTAAACGAGGGACAAAGAAACATAAAGAAACGATTGAGAAAAACCCAGATGAGGAGGGCGGCGCGCAACTTCGACGTGTGACGGAGCAGCTTCAAGCGCGGCGATTCGTGGGGTTTTTTTGATGGTGACATGGCGGTTCGTGGCGGTTCTGAAGATGGATGGCACACAACTTCAATGAAGGGGAAGACGGGAGTGTGACGGAGGAGGAGCTCAGATCTGGCGAATGCGACGGCGGAGGAACTCGGATCTGGGGTTTGTTGCGGGTGGTGGTGAAGGCTTTGCAGAGGGATGTGGTGGTCGATGGTTGATTGGGGTTGCAGGGAACGAGATCTGCGTGAAAAACCATTGAAGTTGGGAGGGAGAGGAGAGAAGAAGGTATGGTGGTGGTGGTTGGGGCTGAGGGCAAGGTGGTTGAGGGTGGTGAAGAGGAGATGGAGACAGAACTTTAAAAAAAAAAAACTTTTTTTAAAAAAATTATTTAACCGGATGGACCTATAATAAGAGGTCATCCTAGATTTGTGTAACCTTGCACAAGGAAATCCTTGTGTACACTAAATGAACCCTTTAATTTAAATGATTTTTTTGAAAAGTAGAGTTATTTTTTTGTTTGTCAACAAATATAATAAGTAATTTTCATTTTAAGAAGTGATTTTAAATTGTTCCGACACAAAATATTCCAAATATGAATTAGGGGTATTTTTTACCGCGTAAATTTTTTATGAGGATGTTCTGTTCCCCTTCGTTCCACCCTTTTCCCCAGAACTAAAGTGTTCCGTTCAAAAAGCTTGGTATCATATTATGTTCCAGTTTAAAAACATGACAAACACATAACAAAACTCATATGTCTTGTTCTGTTTCTTCCACTTGTCTACCAAACGCTACCTTAAGATCAACGGTCTATGGGGTGCTTTTCTGAAGGTTAATACCGTATAAGCAACAACCTATTACCAAGGAAAATTGATCCTCTCCGACAGATCTCTCTCCATCATCCCTCCACAAAATCTCATCCATTGATTTATATATTTAAGGACTATGATTAACTTAAGGTGAGAGACCAACTGGTTACTTTATTCTCCCAATCACCATTTTACACTGTCGGACCGTGCATCTGTTGGAGGGGATCCGGATCCATTGCCAACAACATCAAACGACTAATAGTTATGCAAGAGAGAGTTAGGCGAGAAATCTATAAGCGTCTTCATCGAAGGGAGAGAGAAACTAAAACCACGACGTCCACATCTAACTTCATGATCCTCTATTGCATAACTTCCAAAACTACCCTCAAGATTTTTAAGCTACTGAATGTAAAATAAAAAATGCGAAAGCTAAGAGAAACTTACACCATCACCCTCACATCTAATATCATGATTCTCTTTCACGTAACTTCCAAAACTACACTCAAGATTTTTAAGTTACCACATTATAAAATGTGAAAGCTAATTCTTTTTACCTTCCACAATCTAAAATGCGAAGCTAACTAATTTGTCGGATACAAAAATTGCATTCCACAATTACGAGTGTGGTACAACTTTATTAGGTGTTTTTTGGTAAACAACTGCTTGAAAAAAGAAAACAAAACAAGATTAGAACGCTAACGCCTCATGAACAAGGTGCCACAGTAATCATCCGCCAACAAAGGAAGGGCGGCCTGGAGGGGGTCCTCAAGGAGCTTCAATCGACAAGAGTCGCGAGTGCCGTCTTTAGCCAAGAGGTCAACAACAGCGTTGCCTTCACGCAGGATGAGCCGGAAATTTACCTGCCAATCAAAGCGCAAGAGATCATGGATCATCCCAACAATAGCCGCATACTGATGGAAGCGATCGCACCCAAGCTGAACAAGAGAGAGAGCCAGCTGAGAATCTGTGAACACAAGCATCCGTCGCACACCCTTGGACCATCAAAGCTGCAAACCATACAACATGGCCAAAAGCTCCGCCTTAAGAATCTCCGAAATACCAACAAATATAGAGAAACTGTAACACCAACAGCCCACGCCATCCCGGAAAACCCCACCCGCACCAGCTCGACCGGGGTTTCCAAGGGAGGAGCCATCGACGTTGAGAGCCACCCAGCCCTCGGGAGGCGGTTGCCACTTAACCCAGCGCTGATCAGTAGCACTAGACGGAGGTTTTTGAAGCACCTTGAGCATCGTTGCTGCGTGCTGCAGGACCAGCTGCCAAGGCTCAGCTTCACGGTCGAAAATCACATTGCAGCGACGCCGCCAGATAAACCAAGCATGAACCTTAAACTGTGCCATATGCTCCCCCAAGCTTCGAAAGAGCTCGCTGCAAAAAAGTGAACGAATACTGGAAAGTGAGTGAGAAGCCACACTCCTTCCCCCATAGCCATGAACTCCACCAAGCAGAGACACCCATTGAACCCACTTCTTCTTCTTCAACCTTCTTCAATAAAACCACCACCCCAGGTCCTCTAAACATCAAACCTCCATACACCTTCTCCATATTTGAGTCCCTAATTTGTGTCCTTTATTATATATACACTTGTACACTAGCTAATCTACCCACTGTGGGACTTATTTGAGTCTCCACTTGGTATTTTAATACTCTTCCTCAAGCCAAGCAGTAACCATGTAACACCCACACTACAACTTTCGATGCTTCCATTCCATGCCCCACTTTTGTTTGCTGCAAAACCAGAGAAATAGGAAGTGGAGGTGGAATAAAGTGAATGAATAAGCTAAGGTGAGTGATATAATTTGCGGTGAAGGAGCGCGAAAGATTCAATGTTGAAGGTACATACTGCAAAAAATTTGCAGTGATATAAAATTCAGAACAAAAAATCTAATCTATTGTAATTACACATGCTTATGACCTTCAAAGCTGCATCTCTCCAGGTAATGCAACCAATCAATATTAATACTGGAATTCAATCCAAACAACAGATGACCATGAAAACAGGAAACAGTACTCACATGTAAAACAGGAAATAAAAAACAAGAACAAAGCAAGATTACCAATAGCCAGGAGCCCAGGATAGCTTCAATAGCAACAGCTATATTCCCATCTGTAATAAGCTGCATGCAAAAACTGCCAATTTAGCTTCAGTAAAATTCATCAGTCACGAAGAAGATATACTTATTAAAGTATTAAAAATGTGTTCTAATATTAGAGAGCTCAACTAGTAGAAAATAAAAATCAGAATGTATTCCAAGAAGATTTTGTATAAATCTCAAATAGAATAGATTTTGCATTTTCGTTTTTCTTTTTTTTGTTTGGGGGAAAGAGGAGCTGAATGTTTCGGTTAGTGTTTAAATTATTAGATCAACCATTCTTTTATGTCATTCACTATTGGAACCTGAAACACTATTTAAAATATTTCTTATCTAAAGATACTTGCAGAGTAAATTCTAAAGTAGATATAGTTTATTCTAGTTTCATGATTGAATATCAAATTGAATTGATTAATTTAATATTAATAAAATTTATTATTAATAAGATTTTTTATTTTGACATAATTCATTAGATTTGAGCATTTGATCCTTTAAAATACAAAGCCCTCTTTTGTGAAAACTAAATCAAATTCAATCACAGGTCATTGCAGTACATATATGTTGTACAAATAGCAGGTATTAGCACAGCATAGCAGTGAAGAGAAACCCAATCCTATTTCATAACAGGTATGAGCAGCCATAGACATAGGTTCTAAACTTCTAATGAAACTCTTGAAACCTGAAACAAACTTCAGATTCTGTTGATGGAATCCTGACATAGCCTTGCATAAGAACTCTAAACCTACAAACATGGTTGTCAGACTCACGAGTTTACGCAGACTCGTTTTGAGTAGGTAAACTCGACTCGTCGAGTTGACTTGTAGACTCACAAGAGTCTAACGAATCTACCAAAAAACGTTATGATGTTAAGCAAAACTGGTAAATGAGAAAAGGAACATGATTTAAGTCTTCTTATTTCTTTCTAATAGTAAACACTACACTGATGCACTGGGTCTAGACTCTAGAACCCTGCAGCCTTTTGATTAGAATCATGGAGCTTCGCAGTGAATAAGAACCATACAGGTTCAATTTCCTGATCACAAAGATAAGCAAGATAATACCAAAGGACTTCTAATATCCACTATTCAGTTAAAACTAATTTAAAAATGAATGCCATGAATCATATTAAAACCTTGACATACCCATAGAAGCTAAACTAAGCAAATATTCAGATTGACAAGTCAAGAACAATAAAGTTTGATAAAAAGAAGTGGACGAAGAAGGGAAGTAAAAAACCAAAAGCAGAGACATCTAAGGTAGTGCAACACAGACATGATTTCTTTAAATTAATTGCTACTCAAAATGCTTAGCCTGATAAATTATACTTTACCGAGCTTAACAGTTATGGCTACTACTCTAATACAACTGCAAATAAATTAACCCTGCATTTCAGCCTAAAAGATAACCTCAGTTATCTTTGGAGTGGGAAAAGTACACTGAACAGTTAAAATGATTTTAATAGTGATATCCATACATGTTTAGAAACTACGCAATTGGAGCAAAATACACAACTACTAGGAACAACAAAAAGAGAGATGGAGGGCAGAAGATCAAGTACCTATTTCATCATACAATTTGCTTGGATCATATCCATGAGTATCAAATACATCTTTCAAAAAAAATCAAATACATCTTTACTATAGCAAGACCATACTTGATCAATATCCAGGTAGTTCACTGCATGCAGTAAAAAGAAAGGGTTTGGATAGTTCTTGCTGTTGGGAGCGTCTACATAAAACCTTTTTCCAGCCTTCTTATACTCGAGAAATTTACTTATATTTCTCTGCAATAGCATAAATTTAAAAACAATGATCACATTTGGCAAGGTAAAACAATTTGCAATGTCTTTATAATGTAAGAATATTTCTCCAAACCAACAGAGTCGAAGTGCAATTGATGCCACCCCTACTAAAGAAGCAGAATTAATAATTAAACAAAGGAACACTAACAGCAACCAACAAAGACATTGACAATAGTTCGATGAACATAGAACGAAATCTTATCCGTCTAGACAATAAACACAGATTTGACAAAATCGATTTGCTTTTTCCACTTACCGTAAGGCCACAACTATTGATTCTTATGACCATCAAATTTGAAACCTAGGTCTCAAATTTATCCATAAGAAACAAATATACATAAGCAACAGATTATACATAAGCAACAAATATTTACATGATTAAACATAAGAACAACTTCCACATTCCAGCAATTGAAAATTGAAAATTACACACTTAAGTTTCACCAAAGTCACCCTGTCGCCAAGACAACATTTGATGCTCCCCCAACGACCCAGACCAGATGCCAACCTTACCATTACAAATCCCATCCTTCTCCCCTTACTGCACAACAACCTGCATCATCACAGCTTGTTCGTTCCTCTACTATCATAAAGAAAGGAGTCATTGAACGGAGAAGATGAAAAATTGAGGCATGTGTCATAGACGTCCGTGAAACAGAGAAGGTCAAACCAAATGAGCCTTGAAGCTTCTATAAGACTGATAGGGAGAGACCCCAAATTTACCATTTCTATAGCCGTAAAAGGAAGAAAATTAGACCAACCACCACAATGGGTGGTACGACAGCATCTGATGGCCATAGGGCAGCCGCGCAGCCAGGACAGGCTCAACCAGTGGAGGCGCAAACTGCTATAGGCAGTTAAGAGCAGTTAGTGGGTTAGAAACTGATGGGATAGTTATTGGGTTAGATACTATTAGTTAGTTACATCAGTTTATGTAAGTTATGTTCTACAAAAACTGCCTAGGGGTGGTTTAGGATAATCAGAATTTGAGAAATTGATTCTTAGGGAGAGGCTGGCTCTCTCAAACACTAGTATTTGTATAATTATTCACTAATATAATTCTTTTCTTATCAAAAAGACAAAAACAAACTACAAAATAGAATACTATATACAACAAATATAATATAAGCATCATGTTAACAATCATGCAATTTACAATGATACAAATTGAGAACAAGCCTTGAAAAGTACCGAACTGAAAGTTTTGGGAGGGAAGGATCATGGACACAAAGGGCATAGAAGATAAATATTTCATTTTGAGCAAATATTTTTTAATTTGATGTTTTTTTGGAATTCATCTTACCGAATTTTACTCTTACAGAAGACCTCTAGCAATCATTTCATGAAGAAATTTTTGTGCCTTATCATTCTCGGATTTTCTGAAGAGCGCACGAATAATCGTTTCATAAGTTACAGCATCAGGAACACAGCCATTGTCTTCCATTTTTGATTGTAAGGTTAGTGCTTCATCAGACAAGCCCTCTATACAAAGCCCATTGATCATTATATTATATGTCACAACATTTAGCTGATAGCCTTTCATCAAAAGCTCCTGAAAAACCTCTAGTGCATCCTTTAGTCTTCCACTTGTGCACAGTCCATCAATAATTATATTGTATGTGTACATATCTGGTTGAATACCCTTGTCTTTAATTTTCTCAAGTAATATAGATAGAAAACAAGGGAAAACTGAAACTTAAATTTATCATTCATTTTTTGAATGGAAAATACAAAGAAAGGTTTCATTTAAAGAATGATTGGCTTCAGCTCGAAGCTACTAGAATAACTACCTATTGAGCTCAGCATAACTGAATAACATTTTCTGGCTCATTATAACAAAAAGCTAAAAGCCTACTATCTTATTCTTAGCAGCATATGCCAACTCATCATAACAGTAAGTATACCTGAAGACTAAATAGAAACTACTGCAACAACTAATCAACTAATCAACTAATCATACATCTAACAATTTGTAAAATATAAAATACAAATTCAGATTGAAATTAAAAATATAATTGAAAAAGACTAGATGTTCATCATGAAAATTCAAAATAACAAAGTCTAACTGGAAAGTACCTCACTTAAGTTTACTCTTAAGTAGACCTCTAGCAATCATCTCATGAAGAAGTTTCTGTGCTTTATCATTCTCATTTTTTCTAAAGAGAACCCGAATAATTGTTTCATAAGTTACAGCATCAGAAACACAGCCATTGTCTTCCATTTATGATTGCAAGGCCAGTGCTTCATCAGACAAGCCCTCTCTACAAAGCCCTTTAATCATTACACTATATGTCGCAACATTTAGCCGATAGCCTTTAATCAAAAGATCCTGAAAAACCTCTTGTGCATCCTTTAGTCTTCCACTTTTGCATGTTGTTATTATCATATTGTTGGAAGTAGTAACAATTCATCAAGGTACATTTAATTATTTTGAGCAACAAACAAACATAAACTTCTATATAATAAATCAACATGTTCAAACTTAAACTTACAATCGATCGCTAATTTTTCCAGGGGAATATAAGCTAATTGTTGGGTTAAAATGCATTAAAGTAATGTTCAACCCTGACATTCCACAAGCAGTATCCTACAGAGAAAGGTATGTATGTACTGTGGATTTCATATTACTTTGAACAAATTTAGATGACAAATAACAACATAATTTTTGTTTCTTCGCATATTATTTGAGTGTGACGCAATTCATACTCAAGTTATGAACGTTGTGATTGAAAGATTAAACGTTACTGAATAAGATGAGTTTCTGACGCTTTTCCCAAGCACAAGGATTAAAAATTTGGTTACTTGCAGATCGGTATGTTCTCATCACTTTTAATTTAATTTATTAGACATTTATTTTTGATTATTCATTCAACGACCATTACCTATTATATTATTAAATTAGTATTAATGAATAAATTATTAAATTAATAAATAAACATATAATGTTAGGATTACACTAAACAAAAATGCGTTTTAAATACAAAATTCATGGGGATATAAATTTTTAAACACTAACTACAGAATTAAATACTTATTAAATTAAATTAATAATCACCTATTATAGGAAATTAATAACACATTAATAATGAGATAAATGTCAATTAATTAGATCATAAACTCTTATATTCTTTCATTGAATTTAATTGCTTTAAATTCATAACGTTATAATAGGAAAAAAAGATTTTGATACACGTTTTGAACATTTTTAAGAAAGATTATTTTATAGTCAACAGTTAAAACAACATCTACTAAATTCAATTCTTAAAAAAAAAACGTTTTGATTGTTTTGTAAAAAAAAAATGCTGGAACACTTATTTAATGTTTTTTTTTAAAGCCAAATGAGATATATAGATAAAAAAGATGTTGGAAACAGACCCTCCCAACTAAGTTCAAGATCAGAATACAAATAGATAAAGAAAAGAACCAAAACAAAAAAACTAAACAAAGCAGCTAACAACAAAAGAAACAGAAAACAAAACAGCAAGCAAGGGAAACTAGAGAAGAAGACTGGCAACAAAGTCAGATGGCTAAAGCAAGGCACACACTCGCTGAAGCCGAGCAAGGACAACAACACGGGCAACTAAAGAGGAGAAGAAAGCAGCTAGCGCCCAACCACGAAACACACACAACAATAGACCAGCGGCCCCAAATCAGCACAGAAACAAGAGACAGTGAACTTCACAGAAGACCCACAGTTTTAACACTTCACCATTAGAACTTGGCCCAGAGCAGAGATTCTCTATTGCAACCTGACTTAGCGAGATAGTCAGCCATCGAATTTGATTCCCTGAAAATGTGAGAAATTCCCAGACAGTCCACTTCCAACAAGAAAGAGTCAATAAGAGTTAATGTTTTTTTAAAAAACTTAAATTTTAATCAATTTTTTTAAAAAAATCTTTAAAAATAAATACCATATTTAAAAAGGAAATAAAAAAGTTCAGATACTTAAAGGTCTTTTAAAGAGTATATTAATTATCATTTAATAAATATAAAAACTCTTATATAATTGTATTTAATGGATCTTAAATAGTGTGTTTTTTATTCAGTTAAAAAAAACAGTAGACACAATAATCCGTCCTTTTATAAAAATAAAGTTTACACTATACCAATTTAATTACTTTTTCTACAAATTAATTACTATCTAAAATAATAACAACAAAATCAAGTACAATCACTTCCCATTTAAAAAACATGTTACTGAGTATGTACATTTAAAAGTATTACATTTAAATCTGTTATTATCACTGTTAATCTAACAATCAGTTGTAACTACATTTTTTTTTTGCATTTTATTCATTTCTACAGCGTACAATATTCATTATATATGCCGCGATAAAGGAAATTGAGAGCACAAATGATTGGTATTACCATGACTGTGAATGTCACTCAGCAGCATACTCCGACGGAGCACAATATTATTGTGAAAAATGTAACAAGCATATCGCTCCTACCATACGGTAAAATCCAAATTGCATAAATAAATTCATTTGTAAAATATTCAGTTTATTTAATTATTAATGTTTACATTTTACATCAGGTACAAACTGTTGCTTAATGTTGCTGATAATAATGGATCTGCAACTTTAACCGTTTTTTATCGCGAAGGTTGTTATCTGATGAACAAAAAAGGCAACGAGATATTGGAAAAAATGGAAAAGGTAAACATAGTCATGTCAAAAAAGGTACATATTCATTGCTCACTTAATTCATAATATATTAATTTTTTCATTTTAATTTAAATGCAATCCAGACCGGCTGCATGGAACACCCCCCAAAAGAAATTGTAGATTTAGTGCACAAGAAATTTATGTTCAAGGTTGTAGGGAAGGATAAATGCAGAAGGTGGTTTAAATCAGCATTTAACGTCTTGAAAATTTGCAAGGACCCACAAATAATTTCAAAATTCAAAACAAAGGTAAAATTTTAAACTCTTATTGCTAAATAATGGTTATTTATATCTACATCATGATTTTTGATATTTCCGATTCAAATATAAAATCTCCAACTGAGGTATGGTCATCACTATTGTAAAATAGATTTTAGACATTGGTCATCACTATTATAAAATAGGTTTGTTTTGCAGACGATCACTAAAAGTGGTAAACGAAACACACCTCCAGCTATAGTTGAAGACTCCAACACACCTATGAAACGTCGTTCAGAAGATGGTTCCATAACAGAAGTTGTTGGAAGTAAAGATGCAGAAATGTTGAAAAAGATCAAGGTTTCAAAGATTTAGTAGCATTTCCTTAAGATTGTTTACAAATAAATAGCCTTTGTGCTAAACTTTCACTTTTATTTCTTTACCCACGTTGACAACTGGTTTTTTTTCTTCCGTAAATTGACCTCGGTGGTCACTTTCAAACATTTTGACATTTTTTTTTTCCGTATATTTACCATGTTACTAAAATATTCAATAAATCGTTTTATGTTTGCAAACCTTCGTGCATAAGTTAATTTAAATGTGCTTTCGACCCTTAAACACATTACTTTGCAAAAAAAAAAACACCTACAACACAAATGTGAAAAAAACGGAAAAAAAAACCACATACCTATATAGAATAAATAAAAAAAATATTAATTGTTCAACAAATATTTTTAAAAAAATTCCAAAATTAAATTCCCCGTGCAAGGCACGGGTTAAAAACTAGTATAGTATGAAGAAGGAAAAAAGCAAGAAACACAAGAAATGTTGATATAGAAAAACTAACATTATTATTTGGCGGAAATTATGGAGGGGTAGTGTGATTAACTTCCACTTTTCCATCACATTCCACCCCCTCCCATCAATCCAAACATAGCATTAGTGATAACAAGTAAATGTTTAGCCCTTTAAAACAGTGGTGTTAGTATTCAATTATCACAATTTTTCTGAACAATCTTACAATACATAAAATACTTACTAGTACCTCAAATAAACATGGGGTTGAGGGACTCTTACATCGAAGTAGAAACGCTTGCATACTGGGAAGAGATATTTTGGGGAACCTGCTCTTTTCACAATTCTCTATTCATTGACTTGAGTCTTTGTCACTTTATTGTCCTCTAGTTTCAATTTGAGAAGAGACTCACCAACTTGTTGTAGAATATAAGCCTTGAGAGGATAAAATACTTTGGAGGTCTAGCAAGTGTACTTGGCTATATTCACATCAAAGAAAGATAGGAACAACCAGAAGCTCACGTATCATTCAAATAAGCATTCAGGGCCTGGACCAAGAAGTGAACTTCAGCTCAGATGCAATTCAAATATGTTAATGCATGTAATTCACCAATCTCCTATCAAATAGAAAACTTTGAGAAGAATAAGATCTTATTATATGCCACCATTAATATCCTCACTAGAAAACTTGGTACCAATATAAACACAAGCTTATAATGTATACAAGTGCATAATAATTTCAAAAGATGGGTAATGCTAGAGGTTAGTGGGTACTTCGGCTACCAAAAGATAGGAAACAACCAGAAGCACGCAGGCTAACAGTACAGAGTCCAAGCTGAGTGAAAAGGAAACTAATATTGGGATTTTGTAACTTCGTGAAATCACAAAAAACATTCCTTGTTTGTGTCTTGGCGGAGGTATACCATTATCAGCCAAATAAAAATTATAAGAAAAGGAAAAAGACTCTTTAGCTCATTTTATATATATTTCATAAGCCCACACATAAATAAGTTAAGCTATGTGCACCGACCTATAATCGACTGATAAAAATTCCAACTCATGTGCAAGCCACTTTTCATATTTTTCTTAACAAGTTAAAAATTAGGTAAGCCATATCTCTTAAATATGACTACATAATTTATAAAAAAATCAAATTCAAAATATAATTAAAAAGACTGATCTTTATCATGAAAATTCAAAATAACAATGTCTAACTAGAAAGCATCGCACGTGGTTTTACTCTTAGCAAACCTCTAGTAATGACATTATCACCAAGAAGATCTTGCCAATTACGTTCAATGAAAGTTTCATGCGCCAACATTAACCCTTCAATTTCTTTTAACAGACTAAATTGACCAAAGATTCATACTCTACTGGTAAGCCACAAAGCATTACTTGAAGATTTTCTTGAAAGAAAATAAAATTCGATGCTTGCTGTCGAATCAACATTTGCATTAATACGAAGACGATTTTCTGAGATAATTTGACGATATTTTGAGCATGCGAATAATGGTGTAATTTGTCCCAAAGCTGCCATGAGTGAGTGTGACTAATGTCCTTAGTCAAACAAAGGAAGACAAAGATTGCAAGTAGGAAAGCAAGAGAAGATCCTGCTGCTCCCAGACTAAGTAGAGTGGATTTCCATGACCAGAATCACAATCAGAGGCAATTTGGGGATTCAGAAGGAAAGTATGGAGGTGATGGCAGAGTAGTCACCGAAGGAGGCACATAGCCAAACAGTGGCGGAGAAGACACCTGAGAAGGCACTGATTGTGTTGGATTGGAAGCCATGGATATGGGTCAAGAAGCTCTTGATGCCATGATACAAAAGTAATATAGATAGAAAACAAGGGAAAACTGAAACTTAAATTTATCATTCATTTTTTGAATGGAAAATACAAAGAAAGGTTTCATTTAAAGATTGATTGGCTTCAGCTCGAAGCTACTAGAATAACTACCTATTGAGCTCAGCATAACTGAATAACATTTTCTGGCTCATTATAACAAAAAGCTAAAAGCCTACTATCTTATTCTTAGCAGCATATGCCAACTCATCATAACAGTAAGTATACCTGAAGACTAAATAGAAACTACTGCAACAACTAATCAACTAATCAACTAATCATACATCTAACAATTTGTAAAAAATAAAATACAAATTCAGATTGAAATTAAAAATATAATTGAAAAAGACTAGATGTTCATCATGAAAATTCAAAATAACAAAGTCTAACTGGAAAGTACCTCACTTAAGTTTACTCTTAAGTAGACCTCTAGCAATCATCTCATGAAGAAGTTTCTGTGCTTTATCATTCTCATTTTTTCTAAAGAGAACCCGAATAATTGTTTCATAAGTTACAGCATCAGAAACACAGCCATTGTCTTCCATTTTTGATTGCAAGGCCAGTGCTTCATCAGACAAGCCCTCTCTACAAAGCCCTTTAATCATTACACTATATGTCGCAACATTTAGCCGATAGCCTTTAATCAAAAGATCCTGAAAAACCTCTTGTGCATCCTTTAGTCTTCCACTTTTGCATAGTCCATCAATAATTACATTGTATGTGTACATATCTGGTTGAATGCCCTTGTCTTTAACTCTCTCAAGTAATGCAATTGCCTTGTCAACATGATGATTCTTGCATAGAGCATCTAATAAAGAATTGTAAGTGATTACATTGGCTTGTTGACCTCTGTCGTGCATTTTACCAACAAGCTCCCAAGCACAAGATATTCTCCCTACTTTGCACAGACCATCAATAAGGCAGTTGTAAGTTACTGTATCAGGAATCAGATTTTTGGAATGCATTTCCTCAAAGAGATCCAGAGCGTCATGCACCATTCTAATCTTACAGCATCCATTAATCATGATATTGTAGCTGCAAACATCAGGAGCGACTCCCCTCTGAGTCATAGAGTTGAATTCATCTTTAGCCTGGTTCACTTTTTTAACTAGGCAATACCCATCCATGATAGAATTGTAAGTGAAAATATCAGGCTTTACACCTTCTTTCATCATCACAGCTAACACATTTTTAGCTTCTTTCACCTTTCCTTCCTTACATAACCCATCAACCAGAATATTAAAAGTATTAACAATTGGGTTGATGTTTTTCAACACCATTTCATTTAGCAAACCAACTGCTTCTTTCAATTGACCCACAATGCAAAAGCCATAAATTAGAGCATTGAAAGTGACAACAGTAGGAGAAATTCTCTTGAGTACCATTTCCGAATATAAATCGCAGGCATCACTTACAAGTTTATCTTTGCAGAGGCTATCAATGATTGTGCTGTACATGACCACATCAGGCTGAACTAATTTCCCTTCAATCTGTCTCAGCAATCGCAGGGCAGCTCTGGGAGTTGGGTTTGGGGCCCCCCCTATGGGGCTCCGCGCCCCACCTCTTTTTTTTTAACCCATAAATGCCCTACGGAACTTAAACTTCCGTATTCTATAAAATAGAATACGGAAGTTAAAATTCCGTATTATAACTCTGACAGTCATCACCTTTTCCACCATTACTCCTCCCTCCACCAACCCCTCCACCATTACTCCTCCGTCACCAACCCCTCACCAGCCCCCTTAACCCCCTCAATGCCTCCAGACCACCCTCTCTCTCACCCTCTCCTACCTCACTTTCATCCTCACTTCCATTCTTCCTACCACCACCACCAACTCCTTCATTGGCAAGCTCTCCACCATTGGATGCAAAAAGATAGCATTTGAGGTAAGTGTTGTTAGTTGTTTGTTGTATGTTGTTAGTTTAAGTAGTTGAAGTTGTTAGATTAAGTAGTTAGATTAAGTAGATTAAGTAGTTAGAATGATGATTTTCTGAATTCTGAGATGTGTTAAAATACGGAATATAAAGTTTCGGAGTCTATACGAAAATTAATATACCGTATTCAATACGAATTATAAATTTCCGTATTAAATACGAATTATAAAGTTCCGTATGCAATATGGATAATAAAGTTCCGTATTCTCTTCCAGGGATGACAGAATCATTTTTATTTCATGAATCCCAATTGATTGAAGTTGGATTGAACAATGCTCAACCTGAAGAGGTGCCACCACCAGCATTTGTACCCCCGTGTATAAGTATAGATGTCTCGCATTTATTTACAACTGATCAGGTATTCTTTGAACAGATTTTTGCATTGTTTTGAAAGTGTAATATATCAATTCTTATTATGTCTTGATCACCCTTGTTTATGCCTTGTTTGTGTGTTGGGTATGCATCATTGAACAGATTTTCCCTACCCGTGATGATCTTATCAATTGGGTTCATGGAATTGCGATTGAAAATGGATATGTTGTGTTGATCACAAAGTCAGATAGCGGTGGGAATGGAAGCAGAAAAGCTTATGTCATGTTGGGGTGCGAGAAGCATGGTAAGTATGTTCCCTACAGAGACCCTGACCTTGTTGAAGGAACGAGAACACAAAAGACAGAATGTCCTTTTAGACTAAAAGGACGACCTATGAAAAATGGCATAGATAGAGATTGGCGGCTAAAGGTGATGGAAGGTACACACAACCATGAACCAGCTAGGTCACTACTTGGCCACAATTTTGTTGGTCGTCTAAATTCCGAAGAGAAGGAGCAAGTGGAAAAAATGTCAAAGAGTTGGGTTCCACCGAGAAAGATGCTGTTGACTTTGAAGGAAAACAATCCTTTAAACTTGACTACCATATCTCAGATTTATGGTGCTTGCAAGAGGTTAAGAAAATCCCTCCGCGGGTCATTGACAGAAATGCAACACTTGTTGAAGAAGTTGGACGGTGACAAGTACGTCCACTTTGAAAGACATGAGCCTGGATCGGAAGTCATTAGGGATGTATTTTGGGCTCATCCAAATGCTATCAAACTGTTCAACACATTTCCATATGTAGTGATTATGGATTGCACATACAAGACAAACAAATATAAAATTCCATTGCTTGAGATTGTTGGACTGACTTCCACAGATAAGACATACTCCATAGCCTTTTGCTACATTGTTAATGAGGGCACAGATGACTACGTTTGGGCGCTGGAGTGTATGAAGTCTCTATTAGCTGATCAAGCCATGTTGCCTAAGGTGATTGTTACTGACAGGGATCTTGCCTTATTGAGTGCTGCTAAGCAAAGCCTTCCCAACACCAGCCATTTATTATGCTTGTGGCACATCAACAAGTGTGTTTTGGCAAAGTGCAAACTCTATGTTGGTACAGATGATTTTGCTGAATTGGTTATGGGGAAGTGGGGAGAGGTGGTGGATGCTGCAACAGTTGAAGAATTTGAAGTTCAATGGATGCAATTGTTTAATATGTGCAAGGACAAATACAGCAACTTTACCTCCTATTGTTCTACTACATGGTTGGTCCACAAGGAAAAATTTGCCAAGGCATGGACAAATCATGTGATGCACTTTGGAACAACAACAAGTAACAGGTACAAAAATTATATGAGATATGCAACCAGAAGTTGAGGCATTGACACATTATTTCAGTTCTTTGGATACTGGAGGGCAGAGTATGGTAAGGAGGAAGCTTCAAGCTATCTATTGTCCTGAAAGCAGTTCACTTTGTACTCCTGAGGTTCAGATAAGGTCCAAGCGCACTCTTAAGGCGAACGAAAGAAAACCACCCAAGGTTAAAGCAATAGGATCCTTGACTCGTGATCCTTCAGGTTTTGAGCATGTTGATAGGGAGATCAAAGAGGCAAAGAAGGCTTCGCAACCACCAAAGAAGAAGAAGCGTGTGAAGAAGTCTGATACAAGCTATTTCATGGGTCATTTTCCATCCTTTTTCCACCCATATATACACACAGTTCATAATGTTGAGGACGATGGTAACTGTGGCTATAGAGCCATTGCTGAATTACTGGGACTACCATCAGGTGAGGAAGGTTGGCCATGTGTTAGGGAAGCGTTGATAGACGAACTTGAACGACACAGAGGATTGTATGATGAAATGTGGTCCAGACATGTGGTTAATGCCTTACATTCTCGACTCACTCTTCCTCCTGGTCATCCGGCTACCGAGGATAAATGGATGCAACTGCCAGAGATGGGATACCTTGTAGCAACCAGGTTCCAAGTGGTTTTCATATCCATCTCTTCTCAGGGTTGTTGGTCATACCTTCCACTAAGAGGAGAAGGTCCACCTCCTGTACATCGTGTTATAGCTGTTGGTCATGTGATAAATCACTTTGTACAGGTATTTTTTTATTGCGTACACTAATATCCAGTTTGTGAATTAATTTGTTGTATTTGTAAGTTATCTAATTTTATTGTTATTCTCTATAATGTAGCTCCATCTAACTCCTGGACATTCTATGCCGCCAATTGCTCTCCAGTGGGAACGGTATGTTGATCCTATATCAGTAAGCTGGTGCGTCCCATATGTTACACGTTTACACAGGTTCACATCAGAATTAGAAGCTTGGTTTGTTACTTTTGGTGTTCCTCTTAGTCACCAAAGCTATGTAGACATCACCACAGACTGACGCCACACTTTGTGTAATATTCATTTGTAAACGCTCTGTAATATTAATCTGATGGGCCTTGCCCTTATGTTGTTCATTGCTGCTTTTAATAATAGTAATTTGATGGTCATTGGTATATTGATGGGCCTTATGTTACTTATCTTGCCTTTCATTATTCACGGTGTAGTTATACAGGTTATTTTTCATTATAAGAGTCTAAACATAATAGGTGGAAATAGAAAGCGTGGTTAATATAAAAAGAGTCCATACAATGTCGTCACATGTCATAATATAAAAGTACACAAAAAAATATATACAAATATACAGTCACTCGCCCCGACCCCTACCGCCACCCCTACCGCCACCCCTCCGACCTCTAGGTCCACGAGCTCTGCCTCCACGAGCGCCCTCTGCAGGTGCACCCTCTCCACGGGCTCTGCCTCCACGGGCTCTGCCTCCACGCGCTCTACCTCCACGACCTCTGCCTCCTGCAGCTCCAGCTCCTCGGACAGCAGCAAAGGCTACTCCCTGGGTACCGATGAATGCGCTGGATCTAATAAGATCCAGCGCCCTCTCAGTGAGGGATCGGGCATGCGTGCCAACTGCAAGAGCATCTGGCACCTCCAGTGACTGCTCCAACAAGTCCACGACCCGACGCACAACCGTCTGCAAAAATAATGTACATAAATGTGAGTGTACAAATAAAATATCATGAACAAAAAATCACAATTGCATGAAAAATAAAATTCAAACTTACCACAGCACTGAACTCCTCCCTCCTATCATCAGGGATGATGAACCGATGGGACACACCGCCATACCACCTCATGTACTCCTCCACAGCCTCTCCCGAATGAGTAACAGGGATCCCCTGAGGGCGCAGGTGCGGCACAAAATCAGCATAGGCAGCATCTGCGGTCTCAGCAAGGGACCCAGTCGTCTGGATCTCGGAGGGGTGTCGAGGGACATCCTGGATGTAGCCAAACTGGCGCAGAACCCTCTCTGGTAGATGTCGTCGAACAACACGGCCAAATGGCGTCCGGATGTAGCCAGAATACATGGCCCTCTGATCCCGTGGTCGATGAGCCCGATGGTCCTCAAATGGGGTCCATATAATGTCATCCACCGTCAGCTCATCGAGCATGACTCGCCTCTCATCGAGGCCTGCATGCCCGACCCGGGACATAACCCACCGCCGCGCCCTAGGCTGGTCCTGTGAGTACTCCGGATCCGCCCTCCGGATAATGACGCGATCAGAAAGGTACTCGTAGGCCCATCCTAGCAAGAGTGAGCTGAAACCTCCCATCTGGGCCGTCCCCCTCCTGGACGCTCGATCAAGCTGGTCGTACAACGTAGCGAGCGCAATTGCGCCCCACGCGTACTTGGACACTCGACCGAGATCCTGCAACATACCTATCCAGTAGACGGTCGTGTGGTATCCACCGCTCTTGCTAGCAAAGAGCGTCGCGCCTAGCTGGTTCACCAGCCAAATCCGTGCAGCGTCCTCATATCGGTGCTCTACAATGAAATGAATTCAGTTAACAGTTAATAACAATACAATAATAATAGATACTATTTAATCAAGTAATAATTAAGACATACCCTCCAACGCAGCATCATACAGGGTCTGCAAGACCCCAAAGCGAATAGTCTGGCTCCTGTTCTTATCAAACTCAGCATGATAACGAGCAACAGATCCTCCCATCAACTCAGCACATAGCGCTGCACACTCGTCCCTCTCCCCCCTCCCAGGCGTATAGAACCTCGACCCCATTGGGAGATGGAGAAGAGCCGACACGTCGTCCAGGGTGATGGTCATCTCCCCAAACGGCATGTGGAAGCTACTAGTCTCCTCATGCCATCGCTCCACAAGGGCCAAAATGAGGCCTGCATCTGTCTCCGAGTAGCTGCACCAGGGTAGCTGATGAAGACCCGTCTGCTCAATCAACTCTCGAACCCTCCTGTGACTGTCTGAATCACCATCACAAGCAAGGTTCCAAACCTTCCCCCCAGCTGTGGCCACCCTCAAGTGTCGACGGTCCACATACCGCTCGTCTGTGCGTAGGAGTGCATGCCACGTCCAGGGAGCCTTGTGATCAGCATAATGCGTGAGAAGCGACAGATCAACAGGCCCCCCCGGAAACGGCGGCAACCTCTGGATCAGGTCCTCCTCGCCACCCTGTGCCTCTGGCACGACATCAGCATCAACATCAGGAGGAGGAATACTATCCTCGTCATATGACCCCTCCTCGCCGGATGACTCCTCGTCGGATGACTCATCGCCGGATGACTCATCGCCGGATGACGACTCGCTTGATGACTCCTCGCCTGGTGACTCATGGCGAGGTACCTCAACCATGGGAGACGGCGGAGTAGGAACTCGATCAGTAGGCTCAACTGGAGCTGGAGCTGAAGCCTCTACCATGGGCGACTGCATAGAATCAACTGGAGCTGGAGCTGAAGCCTCAACCGCGTGAGAGGTCGCAGCATGATCGCCGCGCCGGCTAGAAGCATGTAATCGCCGGTGTCTATCCTCTGTAGGCCCCGCATCCTCACTAGCTCGAGACCTCTTTCTGTTCTTCATTCTCACTATATATTCAGAGCAAACATTTTCTAAATAAATTCACTGAATAAATTATACTCGCTCAATTACTAAATTTCTCAATTAAATCTCTAAATAAAATCACTAAATAATTCACGATGTTTATAACTAAATTAAAAACATTTTATAAATTAACTAAGCTAATTAGATTAGGTTTTATAAATAAACTAAGCTAATTATATTAAGTTTTATAAAAACATTTTATAAATTAAGTTTATAACTCTAAACAGACACCAAATACGGAACATTAAGTTTCATATCCAATACGGAACATTAAGTTTCATATCCAATACGGAACATTAAGTTTCATATTGAATACGGAATATTATGTTCCGTATCGAACCAGAACTCCATTAACGACATTGCATGATTGGAACTCGCCCCAAAGACCAATTTATACAATTTCAGCCAACCTAACATCTACTTAAGCATAAATCGACTATCCTAGGGTTGAAAGATTCCATAATTTCAAGTTAAATGGTGATTTCAAGTTGAAATCCAAACTTACTTACCTCTAGGTTCAATGCAATGAATGGGGAGAATGGGGTTGATGATGGAGACGATGGTACCCTGTCCAGATGATGATTGAAGCAAGGAGAGCGTCGGTCTCGAAGATTGCAGAGCAAGGGTTGGGAATGGTTTGGAGCGCTGAAATGGGTTTTGAAAAAACCCCTGTCGATTACATAGTAATATAATACGGAACTTTATATTCCGTATTGAATACGAAATTTAATATTCCGTATTCTTGTAAAGGGGGTTTTTCCGTAATTTCCCCACTTTAAGTGGGGCGCGGAGCCCCATAGGGGGGGCCCCAAACCCAACTCCCGGCAGCTCTTGTTTCACCCATTTTACACAACCCATTGATCAAGGTCCCATAACTGACTTGGTTCAATTGAATTCCTTGCGCTAGCAGGTCGTCATGAAAGTGCAGTGCTTTCTTAACCTCACCTTTAAGACAGAGACCTTTAATGAGGGTATTGAAGGTGATTGTATTTGGCTTATAACCCCTCTTGAGAATCTTGGCCAAAACAGAAAAGGCAAAAGAGATTTGACCTAGGTGGCAGTAACAGTTGATTAAGATGTTGAGAGTAAAGATGTCAGGCATGATTCCCCTAAATTCCATTTGGTGAGAAAGGGATATGGCGGTGGAGTAATGCTTCGCCTTCATGAGGGATGTTAGAACCTTACCAAATTCGATGATTGATGGAGTATGACGCATTTGGAGCAAGCGATGGAATAAAGACACAGCATCATCAGGATTGTGTGTGGAAAGGGGCAAAGCGTGAGTGTGAGAGTGAAGGGATGAAAATGAAAGAAGAAAAGTGGGATTCGGAAGAAACCACCTTAACCTTGAAATTGACATTGCGCACAAATGGATAGAGAACGGTGGTTCCAAATTAAGCGGTGGTGGTGCTGCGGCGGCGGCGGCGGCTTGATTCAGTGCTCCTGCGTTTTGAATAATTTCTCAATTTTTAACTAAATTCCAATTTTGCAGTAGTTTGTTTTTAAGATGCTAAAAGAAAAAGATGACATGTCTTTGCTGTATACTAGGAATTAACCTGGGTGAAGGCTAGGGTGAACCAGTGACTTGGGTTTCAAAATCAATTTCTGGCCACAATTAAATATGGAAAAAATAATTCTAAAGTCTAACTATTTTGGGTGGCTGAAAATTAACATGGTAAGTTACCATTTTATCCTGTCAAATAAATAAAGTTTTATTTATATCTCTCCTCCATAATACCATTATATCCCTACCCCATATTACCTAACATTACCATTATACCCCTCCTCCTTTACCCTCTCTTCCCATCCTCTCTTCCATAGCCGTCGAACTCACCACCTCCGTTTCTTCTCCAAACTACCGTCGAACTCACCACTCCTCTCCTCTGTTCAAAATCGCATCACCATCCTCTTCCCAACTCCATAACCACATCACTTTCCTCAACCAATTCCAGAATCGTTCCTTCGAACTCCACCGCACCACCACGTCCTCCTCATTTTTAATCCTGTTGCTAATAGTTCCATTGTCCTCTCTCTCTCGAACTTCCGGCGTGTAGGACCACCACTGCACGATCGCTGGTGTAGATCTGAGGCGGTTCTGGCGCTGCTCCGACGCGGTCCTGATGTTGCTTCGAGGCTGCTCCGTCACGACACGAAGAGGCTGAAGCAGCGAGGTGAATGGGACGCCCCCTGAGGCAGTTTGGAGTCTTCAACTCTGGAAAATTGGAAAAAAGGCTTGTGTTGCTGAAGTGCCATTCTTCTGAACCTGGATTTTCTCCTTTCTCATATAGTTGGTGCTCTCTTTTCTTTCCTCATGTGTTCCATTAACTTATTTTGAATGTATCTGCTTGATTCTTTTGATTATTACATAATACCAGGAACTTCCATTTTGTGATTTAATTGGTTTCTGGATGTCTCTTTCATAGTAGGCTTGTGTAGTTTTCTCTTTTGATTATTACATAGCACCAGGAACTTCCAGAATGGGACGCCCTCTGATGCATACAGTCTTCATGATTTTTGCTTTAGTTGATTTTGATTATTGAACATCTGCATAGCTGAATGAATGCATGTAAGTAGGTTATCTGACCCAAATTTTGGGATTTTGTTTCAGGTGGGATTTGAGATGGCTGATACTATTGCTGAAGCAGAAGGAATATCTATGAACCGTGTTTCTTTCAAAGCCCTGTTTGGAAAAGGTTAAAAAAACTAACTTGTACTCTCTGATTAACTTGTGATTATCATCAAAATGTATTTATTTTATCTTCAGTTCTTTCAGTTTTGGGTGTGGTAGGTTGCAGGAGCTGCTGCTGCTGGTCTTTCTCTCGCTCATGTTGCTGCAGAAGCGCATCTGAGATTGAGAACCTTGGTCATATTGAGATTCTTGTTTGTGCTCAAATTTGTTATATACTACTTGTTACAATTCTTTTCTCCTTGATGAATTGGAAAATCCCCTTTTAGTTTTCAAGTTTTTACTAATTTGATTGGTTAGTCCTTCTTTTCCCCTTCCTGTTTTCTGATTTCATTTTTTCTTTCTCTTATGGGCAACCAGTTACAAAAGGACCCTCTGTTAGTCATTATACCAAGCTGTTATTTTCCTTATAAAAGAACCCTTTGGATAATTGGATTGATTAGCATTAGAAAATGCCCTGCAAGTTTGTGGGAATGGTTATCTGGTTTATGTTGGGAGGGTGCATTTGCTGTCATGTGTGGCTTTATTATCAAAGTTGGAAGAGAAGGAACTTCTGTGGCTTTATGTTTTTTCTTCATAGTTACGCGTTTGATTGTATTGTCATCTCATAGGGTTTGTTTCAGATTCAGTATGACACTATAACTAGAATGTAAATTAATACATGTAATTATATTTAGGCTTTTAGACACGTGTGATTAAAATTAAGCACGTGGTTCAGTTAGTCAGTTAGAATTAGTTTTAGCTACAGTTAGTTAGTTAGAGAGTTTGTTATGAGTTAGTTGAGATTAGCTTAGTTGATTAGCATTTGTATATAAACACATTTCTGATCAATAAACAAACACTGATTCAGAATCTACAAATTTTCTCTCAATATGGTATCAGATTGAATCACACGATGCTTCCGATCCGCACTTCCGATCATGGAATCGCAGCAACAACGTTGTGATTTCTTGGCTTTTCAACTCAGTTTCAAAGGAAATTGTGGCTAGCATCATGTATTCTGGTACTGCAACAGAGATATGACAGGATCTGCGTGAGCGTTTTGCACAGGAGAATGGACCTCGAGTTTTCCAGCTCCGTCGTGAATTGATGAGCCTCAATCAGGGATCGGACTCGGTAAGTGTTTACTACACAAAATTGAAGACAATTTGGGATGAATTGCTCACATACAAGCCTGTTGTGAACTGTATCTGTGGTGCAATTCAACCTCTTATTGCTCATGCTGAAACTGAGCATGTTATGTCTTTCTTGATGGGATTGAATGATTCTTTCTCCCAAGTTCGTGGTACCTTGCTGCTCATGGATCCTATTCCGCCTATCAATAAGGTTTTCTTTCTTGTTATTCAAGAGGAGAAGCAGCGCGAGGTCAGCAATGGTGCTGGTAGCTCAGCCACTACAACACAAGCTTTTGCTGCGACTGCAAGCTCCCAGGGAGGCTCTCGTTCTTCCGACTCAGCAGATAAAGCAAAGAACTCAAAGAAGGATCGCCCAATTTGCTCTCACTGTGGTATTCCTGGTCATACAGCAGCAAAGTGCTTTAAGCTCCATGGTTATCCTCCTGGAATGAAGCCAAAGTCTAAGCCTTCTACACATGCAGTAGCTGGTCAAGCCAGTGGCACATTTCAGAATGCTGTTACTACTTTGTCACCAGCACAATGCAACCAGTTGATTCAACTACTTACAAATCAACTCACCACTACTTCTCCGGACTCAGTTGATGTTCCTGAATCCTCAGGCACCAAGTCAGGTATTGTTATGACAAACACCACTTCTATGATGCATTCTAGGTTAGGATATTTGTGGATAGTTGATTCGGGTGCCACACATCATATATGCTATGATCAATCTTTGTTTTCCACATATGCTTTTGCACAATCAGCCACTGTTACTTTACCCAACAAGACTCACATCTCAGTTCAGGGCATTGGTACTGTTCATTTGACACCAAGTCTTGTCTTGCACAATGTTTTTCATGTCCCTTCTTTTCAATACAACTTGCTTTCTGTTTCAGCTCTGTTTGATATATATTCACACTATAAAATCATTTTGTTGAAACAATCTCTTGTCATACAGGACAGCCTCAATTTGAGGATGATTGGGAAGGCTAAACCCAAATCTGGATTGTATTACCTAGACACTAGGACTTTGGATGAGACCTGCAAGTTGCAATTTCTTTCTTTTACGCATTGTTTGGTTGGGGGAGAGGGGAGGGGAGGGGAGGGGAGGGGAGGGATTTTTAAAATCTAATTTTGTTTGGTTCAAACTTTAGGAGGGGAGGGGAGGGAAATGGAGGGGAGCAAAATCCCTCCAACCTCAATTTTTTGTTCCCCCCAAAAGTGGGGGAATTTGGAGGGGAAATAAATTTCAGACAAAAATAACCCTATACAAATCTAAAAATTCCAATTCTTAGTAATAGGGTTTGACGGTGTATTTCATTTCTTCCTTCATCATTTCACGTGTTTCATACCAATTGCTCTGTCCATCTCTGGTCTCTCTCCACCGCTGGTGCCCCTCTCCCCGGTTTCTCCCTCCGCCGCCGCCGCCTCCTCCTTGTCAGCGGCGCCGGCGCCCTGCATCCGCGACCGAGGTATGTTTTAGCAGAACCTTCTACAATTTTCGTTTCATTTGGTTGTTCCCTTGGCTGGTTTTTTTCTGCTGTGAAAGTAGTAATTGAGTGAGAGAACACGGACCTCTTGCTAACAATGAAAAATGGAGTGATATAGATGGTATAAACAATTTGTTTAGAACAATAGCAATACAGTAGAATTTAGCTTCTATAGATGGTATAAACAATCTGTTTAGAAACAATCTTGTACTAGTTTGTTGGAGTTTCCAAGTATTTGGTGCACCCCATCTGTTTGTGATATTGCCATTGTGGAATCTATACATGACACAAGATGAAGCCCGTGTAGATTTAAATAAGCTTTGGTTTTGGTTTGAGCCTTACTATTTTAGCTATAACATGATTTTTTTTGCTGATTAAGTGGTTCTGTTTTATCCCTTATATCCCTTACTTTCTTTATTTTATCTTGATGTATGTTGAACTTGTAGTTGAATTTGGTTGAATTTATTGTAATGCTGATTTTCTTCAAATGGGACATGTTTTTTTGATTATTATTATTTTGTAATCATCTCATTTTATTAATTGTGTTATGCTATAATTGATAAATATCACAGTATGGCGCCCAAAAAGCAAGCAACAACTAGTAGTGGTAATAACATGAGTTGGACAAGATCCATGGATGATGCTCTTGTCAATGCTTTCATGCACGAGTTTACCGCCGGTAACAAAGTTAATGGTCAGTTCACTACTCAAGCACTTGACAGAATCGCAAGTGAGCTGAGTGTATTGTTTGCGATGAAAATTGACAAGAGTAAGATCAAAAACCGCTGGAAAACATTGAAAAAAAAGTTTTCTGATGTTTATGATATTTTTAAGAATGGTATGAGTGGGTTTGCTTGGAACCCATCTACTCATTTATGGGATGCTGAACCAGAAGTTTGGGAAGCTCTAATTCAGGTAACATGCATGTAATTTTATTTACTAATGTCATTATTGAATTGCTGGCTAACTTTTGTGAATTTTTTGCTTTTATTAGTCAAAACCAAAAGCAGCAAATTGTAGAAATACCTCACTTCCACACTATGAGGCGATGGTGACACTTTATGGGAATGATCGAGCTACTGGAGAGGAAGCTGAAACCGCATCAGAAATGAGAAAGCGACTTAATTCAACTACTGAATCTGATATTTTTGATTCAATTGATGATATTGATGATGGTATACTTCGGAATGAGGTAAGATTAGAGGACTTTGATGCTTATAATGTTAACAATGATTTTTCTCCTGAAATTCAATCTCAAGATCCTTCACCAACACAAAGTACTAACAACAAAAGGAAGAAATCAAAAGTGGCTAACAACAAAGGGAAGAATGATGACATGCTTGGAATTAAAGGAGCAATGCAAGAGGTTGCAGCAGCACTAAGAGAAGGAAATGTTATAATGAAAGAGCGTCACAGCCCTCCAATTTCTGGGCAAGAAGCTTGGAAATTAATCAAGGAATGCGGATGCAATGAAAATTTATGGCCTATGATTTTTTGCAAATTAATGAAAGATGTTGACGGACTTAAAACAGTTCTTGAATGTCCGGTTGAAGCACGCAAGGATGTGATCATGTATACGGTGTTTGGCTCCTCAAATCCACCTACCAATTGATGCCCTTCATTGGATACTTGAGCATTTTTAATTCTCTGCACTTGAGCATGTTTAGCTCTTTATGGCATGGTTTATGGAGTTTGAGACTTGAGTTTAATTAGTTCTTTGTGGTATTTTGGCATACAATATGTAGCTCTTTATGACATAGTTTATGGTGTTTGAGACTTGAGCTTGATTAGTATTTTGTAGCAATGAATTTGTGAGCTTAATTATGCAATTGCCTTCTCTTTTTTGTCATTGTGCAAGGTCTCGAAAATTATGCAGATTTAAAATTATGCAATTGCCTTCTCTTTTGCTTGTTCTGTATACATGTTACCTTCTTTTTTTTTTTTTATAAGCCATAGTATGTTATTAATAAAAGGCACAAGGGGTGCCACCCAAAAATACAAAGAAAAGATACAGGGGAAAAGCAGAAAAAAGGGGGGACGGACAGAACATGGAAAACAGAAAGTAGAGGGAAAGGGGAGAAATAAGGAAAAAACAGTACAGGGACATTAGCAAAGTGAGGAAAAAAACTGAACTAGACATATAGCTAGCTCCCCATCAAAGGTTCACAAGGAAAACCGCAATCTGCAACTTGAAAACAATTCAAGAAATCCTGTAGCTGAAACTGTACTCTTCCTCCAGACATAAAATTGGAAAAATAACAGCAAGTCCCTCACTTACTTATCTCTTCTAGTGTATTGCTTGAAGACACAAAATTGCTGTATACACGTTACCTAACTTGGGGAAGCATGCATCACTAACGTTGAAACCATTTACTCAACTTTTAATTGACAATTTTTGCTCCGACTTGAATATTTTTGTTGGAAGTGCAGATCCTGAAAACTTATGCAGACTATTTTGCTGTGGTTAATGTTTAAAATTATGTAGAATAATTGTTGATGAAGAATGATGTTATATTGTGTTGTTTAATTCAAGTAAATATATACAAGGGTATAAAAGTAATTTTAATTATAAAATCTCTCCCCTCCCCTCATGAACTAAATAAAAATAAGTTATTTTCCCTCCCCTCCCTTTCCCTCCCCTCCCCTCCCCTCCCCTCCATTAAAATCCCTCCCCTCCCCTCCCCTCCATTAAAATCCCTCCCCTCCCCTCCCCTCCTTTGAACCAAACAATATGTTACTTCTGCTGTAAATAGTACCAAAGCTAGCTCTGTTGTTTCATCTTTTACACCTTGTACAAAGGTAGCCAAATGTCTATGACACTATCGTTTAGGTCATTTGTCTTTACAATATCATGATATGTTACCTACCAATTGTAATATACCTATTTCAATTTCAAATGAAATAAAGTCTTGTCCTATTTGTCCATTGGCAAAGCAACATAGACTAGCTTTTCCTTCTAGTCAGCATATTTCTGCACATATTTTTGATCTTTTGCATGTTGATGTGTGGGGACCCTATAACACTGAAACATGTTCTGGCCACAAATATTTCTTGACCTTAGTTGATGATCATAGTAGATATACCTGGATTGTTCTTATGAAGCAGAAATATGAGGCACCACAGATCATTAAACACTTTTTCAAGTTTGTCAAGACACAATTTGATGTTTCTATTAAGGCTCTTAGATCTGATAATGCCAAGGAACTCAATTTGTCTTCCTTCTTGACTGAGATGGGAACTCAACATCAGTTCTCTTGTGTAGAGACACCACAACAAAATTCAGTTGTGGAACGAAAGCATCAACATTTGCTTAATGTCACTAGAAGTTTACTTTTTCAGTCAAGGGTACCTATCAGATTCTGGGGTGAATGCCTGCAAACTGCATGCTTTTTGATCAATCGAATTCCCACTGCCATCTTGCAAAGGAAGACCCCATATTACAAGTTATATCACAAACACCCTTCTTATGACTCTTTAAGAGTATTTGGATGTTTGTGCTATGTTTCTACTTTACCTTCAACCAGGGATAAGCTCACTCCTCGAGCAAGAGCTGCTGTTTTCATGGGATATCCACAAGGGTATAAGGGGTATAAGGTCTATGATCTCGAAACCAAATCTATGGTGATCTCTAGAAATGTTGTATTTCATGAGACAATCTTCCCCTTTCATCATTTACAACAAGAACAGTGTACATATCACTTCCCTGAGGTAGTTCTACCCGTTCTTCTTCCTAATTCACTACCAGAGGCACCTCCAGCAACTATTCCTCAGAATGAGCCTACTTCTGCATCTCAACTCTCAGCAGATGCAGTTCCTGAACATGGCACATCTTCAGTTGCATCACAGCAACCTTCAGCTTTGTCCAATTCTTTCTTACGAAGATCAACAAGGGTGACTAGAGCACCTGCCAGGTTACAGGATTACCAGTGCAATCAGTTGACTTCCACATGTGCATATCCTCTCCACAATTATGACACATGTTCCAGACTTGGTTCTTCATATAGAGCATACATTTCTCAAATCTCTGCTGATCCCGAACCTGTTTTTTATCATCAAGCAGTAGGATCTTTACCCTGGAGAAAAGCTATGCACGAAGAGTTACAAGCCATGGAAGATAACAAGACATGGACATAGTTCCATTGCCTCCTCACAAGCATTCCATTGGATGCAAGTGGGTCTATAGGATCAAATATAAGTCTGATGGTACCGTGGAAAGATATAAAGCTCGCTTGGTGGCCAAGGGTTTCACACAACAAGCTGGCCTAGACTACATTGAAACTTTCTCACCAGTAGCAAAGCTTACAACTGTGAGATTGCTATTGAGCTTGGCTGCAACACAAGGCTGGACACTAGCACAACTGGACATCAACAATGCATTCTTAAATGGAAATTTACTCGAGGAAATTTATATGGATTTACCTCTTGGTTATCATATTCAGCGGACATCCATTAAGGGGGAGCAAGAGGCTTCTAAGACCAAGCTGGTTTGCAAACTCAATAAATCCATTTATGGCTTGAAACAAGCCTCTAGGCAGTGGTTTACAACCTTTGCTAATGTCTTGTTACAACTTGGCTTCTCTCAGTCCAAGTCTGATTACTCTCTTTTTATCAAAGTAACTGGATCCTCATTCATTGCATTGTTGGTCTATGTCGATGACATAATCATAGCTAGTGCCAATACCTCACTGATTTCTGCACTAAAGAAGGATCTTCAAGATAGTTTCAAGCTTAAAGACCTAGGCACCCTTCATTATTTCCTTGGGTTAGAGATTGCTAGATCTAAAGCAGGCATCTTCTTAAACCAAAGGAAATATACACTATCTATTCTTGAGGATACTTGATTTCTAGGAGCACAACCCACAACCCTTCCTATGCAGCCTCATCTCAAGTTGAACTCTAATGATGGAGATCTTTTACCCGATGCCACACAATATCGATGACTTGTTGGCAGGTTGCTTTACTTGACATTATCACGCCCGGATATTACTTTTTGTGTTCATAAACTTAGTCAATTTCTGTCCAAGCCAAGAACATCACACCTTTGATGCAATGCATTATCTTCTCCGCTACTTGAAAGGCACACCAGGACAAGGAGTTTTCTTTTCTTCTACTTCATCACTTAAGCTTCATGTTTTTTCTGATGCTGATTGGGCCACATGCCCTGACACTCGCAGGTCAACCACAGGATATTGTGTCTTCCTAGGTGATTCCCTTATCTCTTGGAAGTCCAAGAAGCAAACCACTGTCAGTAGGTCTTCTGCAGAATCTGAATATCGGGCTTTGGCAGCGGTGGCAGCTGAAATTACTTGGCTTCACTCCTTGCTAGCTGATTTACAACTGAATGCTGGTTCAACTGCTGTTTATTCCGACAATCTGGCAGCCATTCACATTGCTTCAAATCCGCAGTTTCATGAAAGGACAAAACACATCGAATTAGATTGTCATTTTATCCGAGAGAAGGTTGAGTCTGGTTTGACACGCTTGATTCCAGTTCGCACTCAACAACAACTTGAGGATATCTTCACCAAGGCATTACCATTACCTTCCTTTAAGAGTATCTTAAGCAAGATGAGTATCCAAAATATTTATGCTCCATCTTGAGGGGGAGTAATACATGTAATTTATATTTAGGCTTTTAGACACGTGTGATTAAAATTAAGCACGTGGTTCAGTTAGTCAGTTAGAATTAGTTTTAGCTACAGTTAGTTAATTAGAGAGTTTGTTATGAGTTAGTTGAGATTAGCTTAGTTGATTAGCATTTGTATATAAACACATTTCTGATCAATAAACAAACACTGACTCAGAATCTACAAATTTTCTCTCAATATAAATAAACCCAGATTTCAAAAAAAACCTTTTTTTGTAAATATGTTTTAGATTTTGTTCCATTATCATTTTGGTTTCGTCTTCGTAGATTCAATGTGTTATTCTCATGATGTTGATGCATTTTTTTCATAACTCAATAGGTTATTTAGGAAAATATAAATGTTCTGTTTGGTTGTTTGAAGAGATCACATTAAGTTGTGCAATTTGTCTCAAGTAATTGCTTATTTCATTGACATTGAGGTTTCTAACAACATTCATATACTTGAGTTATTAAGTTTACTGCAACTCCTTGTTAGTTGGAATTATGTGCTAAGGGAAGAGCCGGGGCAGAGAACATGAGAGGTCGTACTAAAAGTGTGTTTGGAATGCTACTACCAGGTTTCAAACATAGATGTTAGATTTACTGATCTATAGTATGCAAAGGAAGCCTACTGATCCTCAATCTGGTTGGGATAAATGCCATGGTCATGGAGATTGATGGGAATGCAAAAGTGCGGTACATTGTTGAAAAGGAAGATGCAGAAATTGTAATGGAGCCACTGCCACAAATTAGAGCTAAACTCAGTAGGATTAAGCAAAAATAGATGAAAGATTATGAGGTGACAATGACATAGTTAAAGATATATTAGTGGTTTTTACATGGAGTGTGATTAGATGTTGGTTAGCTTAGTGAGAAATTAGATTAGTTTCCTTGGTCAATACTATAGGTTGGTTATTATGTAGTTACTTTCTTACGCTCTATATTTGCCACATGATTGGATTCTTCTACACAGCATATTCATTCATTCAATTTTAGATTCTCTTTTCACTTTCTCCCAATATACTATGTGGCTGTTGCCATGTCTCTCAACACTCCATAGTTAGAATTCAAAGTACTGCCTTTTGGCTGTGTTCAGCACTTGTCTGCTAAGGCCTAAAGCTAATTATGTATAAAAACATCTGATATTAGGTTTAATCTCCGAGTGTTATTATCTAATACATGATTGGTCAATGGTGTGAAATTGAAAGTCTGATTGCTGATGAAATTTTCTGCAATATTGTGATCAGTTTCATCTTCAGTGAATCTACATCTGAATTTTTAACCATCAGGAAGCACTGTAAAAGGCTCTATACCTATCCCCGAAGGTATGAAGTCAAAAATTTCAAAAGATGAATTCACATGAGGTGATTGACAGTATCTCTACATTTGATAATTTCATACAGGGTTGTGCTCATGCATTCATGAAACACATTAGAGAAAGAATTTTCTAACTCTGATGCTTAAGGGTGTTGAAGAGCTTAATGATGTTTGATGCTGCCAAAGTAACTAAAAAAATAGTCACTTTTGTATTTTTTGATGTATGAATTATGATTGCTGATCCCAGATGTTTATGAAGTCATGTTCTTTCTTTTTATGAGGGAAAATAAGCACTATTTGATGCACGAGTGGAAGATTATAAGCACTATATGAAGAAATAGCACAGGTTTGTCGATCAGGATCACACTTTGTTAAAGTCTCTCCTAGCTTATTGCAGGAGATGCCTACAAAGAATGGGGTTTAACTTCCTATCTTCAAAATTTATCTTGATAGGTTTGGACAATATCTGCTAATGGGGAGAGAAAATTGAAAAATTATTTGCCAAGGCTATGGAGAAAGTTGGCAAAGAGGGAGTGATCACAACTGCAATAAGTTTTTTATCTTATCATCATATTGACAAAGCCATACCTTCTGTTGAATCAAATTCTGGGTGATGAGGCAGCAGTGCATTATTTTGATGGTCTAAGAAATTTATGGTTAGTTTAAATTCCCATTTATTTGTATATTTCCTTTTTACAATTCAATGGTGTGATTAATCACCTTCTTTGTTTTTTCTAGTTCTTTAAATATGCTTTTTAATCTGCTTTTCTTCAGTTGCAGGAGGTAGATGTCCGCAGAATTCTGTAAGGTTTATGGAACTTGCACAGTTCTCTTGTTTGGAAAAAGTCTTACCTATGCTTCCAGTTCAGACTTGTAATTGTAACAGTACAAAATAGAAGGATTTCTCTCTAGTTGTTCAGACTTGTAAGTCCATATTCTTGTTGCTCTAGCTGTTTGGTTTCAGATTTCTCTAGTTGTATTTGCTGTGTTCTGTCCCAACTAGGAGGGATTGTTCCCAGTAACCTTTGATTATGATGAAATAAAGATCTCTTTTGTTGTAAAAAAAAACAAAGTAACTGTGATCACTCTATGTATCTACTGCTTCTTAAATGCTCAGTTAAGCACTTATGAAAAGGAGCTTGAAGAGATGAAGCACATGACCAAGCAAGAATTTGTTGCCAATTTAAGGAGGTTCCATAAAAAAAACATCGGTTGGCAACAGAACCGTTGTGAAACCGATGTGAAATGTATACTTTTCACATCGGTTTAGACAAACAACCAATGTAAAATGTATACTTTTAACATCGATTACGACAAACAACTGATGTAAAATGTATACATTTCAACCGATGTGAAATGTATACATTTTACATCCGTTGTTTGTCGTAACCGATGTGAAAAGTATACATTTTACATCGGTTGTTTGTCTAAACCGATGTGAAAAGTATACATTTCACATCGGTTGAGTATACAAACCGATGTGAAATATATACTTTTCACATCGGTTACCATAAATAACCTCACATCGGTTATTTGTACCGATGTGAAATATATACTTTTCACATCGGTTACCACAAATAACCTACTTTTCACATAGGTTACAAAACCGATGTGAAAAGTGAGGACTTATCACATCACGTTTTTTTACATCGGACGAAAGCTGATGTGAAAACTTGAAAATAACCGATGTGAAAAGTATTTTTTCTAGTAGTGAGTCAAGATTCAGTAAAACAATTATCTATTATGGCTGCTTTTTCCCTTGGGGAAACCTTTGTTGGGTACCGGTTACTGGGTCAGGGTATGTGGTTACCGCAACAGAATTGAAGAGATTTGTTGTGAATTAAAGGGGAATGGAGGGAAAAGAAATCTAAAGTCAATTTTTATTGGACAATTATTGCTTTGAACATGGAATTAATCATAACTTGGTGTAGATTGAGAAAAATAATGATAATAATAATAATTTATTCTTACTGCTTTTCATTCGTCTATCACTTTTGCGCTTGTCGTGAATCATATGTATCTTGTGTACACTGATTCTTTTTGAATTAAAGGAAACTAAGGCGAAGAAGTAGAAGGTAACAAGCTTTATTAAAAAGATGGAGAATTATCTTATCCAAATTTTAAATAGTCAAGATTCAGTAAAACAATTATCTATTATGGCTGCTTTTTCCCTTGGAAAAACCTTTGTTGGGTACCAGTTAGTAGGGCAGGGTATGTGGTTACCGCAACAGAATTGAAGAGATTTGTTGTGAATTAAAGGGGAATGGAGGGAAAAGAAATCTTAAGTCTATTTTTATTGGACTATTATTGCTTTGAACATGGAATTAATCATAACTTGGTGTAGATTGAGAAAAATAATGATAATAATAATAATTTATTCTTACTGCTTTTCCTTCGTCTATCACTTTTGCGCTTGTCGTGAATCATATGTATCTTGTGTACACTAATTCTTTTTGAACTAAAGGAAACTAAGGCGAAGAAGTAGAAGGTTACAAGCTTTATTAAAAAGATGGAGAATTATCTTATCCAAATTTTAAATAGTCAAGATTCAGTAAAACAATTATCTATTATGGCTGCTTTTTCCCTTGGGGAAACCTTTGTTGGGTACCGGTATGTGGTTACCGAAACAGAATTGAAGAGATTTGTTGTGAATTAAAGGGGAATGGAGGGAAAAGAAATCTTAAGTCTATTTTTATTGGACTATTATTGCTTTGAACATGGAATTAATCATAACTTGGTGTAGATTGAGAAAAATATTGATAATAATAATAATTTATTCTTACTGCTTTTCATTCGTCTATCACTTTTACGCTTGTCGTGAATCATATGTATCTTGTGTACACTGATTCTTTTTGAATTAAAGGAAACTAAGGCGAAGAAGTAGAAGGTTACAAGCTTTATTAAAAAGATGGAGAATTCTCTTATCCAAATTTTAAATAGTCAAGATTCAGTAAAACAATCATCTATTATGTCTTCTTTTTCGCTTGGATAAACCTCTGTTGGGAACCGGTTACTGTGGCAGGTTATGTGATTACCGCTACAGAATTGAAGAGATTTGTTGTGAATTTAAGGGGAATGGAGGGAAAAGAAATTATTGTGGTCTATTTTTATTGGACTATTATTGCTTTGAACATAGAATTAATCATAACTTGGTGTAGATTGAGAAAAATAATGATAATAATAATAATTTATTCTTACTACTTTTCATTCGTCTATCACTTTTGCGCTTGTCGTGAATGATATGTATCTTGTGTACACTGATTCTTTTTGAATTAAAGGAAACTAAGGCGAAGAAGTAGAAGGTAACAAACTTTATTAAAAAGATGGAGAATTCTCTTATCCAAATTTTAAATAGTCAAGATTCAGTAAAACAATCATCTATTATGGCTTCTTTTTCCCTTGGATAAACCTCTGTTGGGAACCGGTTACTGTGGCAGGTTATGTAGTTACCGCTACAGAATTGAAGAGATTTGTTGTGAATTTAAGGGGAATGGAGGGAAAAGAAATTATTGTGGTCTATTTTTATTGGACTATTATTGCTTTGAACATGGAATTAATCATAACTTGGTGTAGATTGAGAAAAATAATGATAATAATAATAATTTATTCTTACTGCTTTTCATTCTTCTATAACTTTTGCGCTTGTCGTGAATCATATGTAACTTGTATACACTGATTCTTTTTGAATTAAAGGAAACTAAGGCGAAGAAGTAGAAGGTAACATGCTTTATTAAAAAGATGGAGAATTATCTTATCCAAATTTTAAATAGTCAAGATTCAGTAAAACAATTATCTATTATGGCTGCTTTTTCCCTTGGAGAAACCTTTGTTGGGTACCGGTTACTGGGACAGGGTATGTGTTTATCGCAACAGAATTGAAGAGATTTGTTGTGAATTAAAGGGGAATGGAGGGAAAAGAAATCTAAAGTCTATTTTTATTGGACTATTATTGCTTTGAACATGGAATTAATCATAACTTGGTGTAGATTGAGAAAAATAATGATAATAATAATAATAATTTATTCTTACTGCTTTTCATTCGTCTATCACTTTTGCGCTTGTCGTGAATCATATGTATCTTGTGTACACTGATTCTTTTTGAATTAAAGGAAACTAAGGCGAAGAAGTATAAGGTTACATGCTTTATTAAAAAGATGGATAATTATCTTATCCAAATTTTAAATAGTCAAGATTCAGTAAAACAATTATCTATTATGGCTACTTTTTCCCTTGGGGAAACCTTTGTTGGGTACCGGTTACTGGGGCAGGGTATGTGGTTACCGCAATAGAATCGAAGAGATTTGTTGTGAATTAAAGGGGAATGGAGGGAAAAGAAATCTAAAGTCTATTTTTATTGGACTATTATTGCTTTGAACATGGAATTAATCATAACTTGGTGTAGATTGAGAAAAATAACGATAATAATAATAATATTAATTTATTCTTACTGCTTTTTATTCGTCGATCACTTTTGCGCGTGTCGTGAATCAGATGTATCTTGTGTAAACTGATTCTTTTTGAATTAAAGGAAACTAAGGCGAAGAAGTAGAAGGTAACAAGCTTTTATAAAAAATATGGAGAATTCTCTTATCCAAATTTTAAATAGTCAAGATTCAGTAAAACAATCATCTTTTATGTCTTCTTTTTCCCTTGGATAAACCTCTGTTGGGAACCGGTTACTGTGGCAGGTTATGTGGTTACCGCTACAGAATTGAAGAGATTTGTTGTGAATTTAAGGGGAATGGAGGGAAAAGAAATTATTGTGGTCTATTTTTATTGGACTATTATTGCTTTGAACATGGAATTAATCATAACTTGGTGTAGATTGAGAAAAATAATGATAATAATAATAATTTATTCTTACTGCTTTGCATTCGTCGATCACTTTTGCGCGTGTCGTGAATAAGATGTATCACTTGTGAATCAAAGGGAAATTCAAGTAAAAGAAATTATAAGTCTTTCTTTATTGTACTATCAATGCTTTTAAAAGGATATCAATCATCACTTGGTGGAGATTGAAAAATATAACAATTTATTTTCACTACTTTTCATTGGTTAATAGAGTACACGATTGTGGTAAAGCAGGTGTATTATTTGGTTACCAAAACAGAAATAAAATGATTAATTGTTAATCAAAGCAAAATGCAAAGAAAAATGTCAAGCTTTATTATGAGCATGATGATTGTTTTATCAAAATTTTAATAGTAAAGATTAAGTAAAAAATATTTATTTGAACTGCTTTTCAGTGGTTAATGCAATTTGCGCTTGTGGTTAATAAAATGTAATATTTGGTTACAACAGAAGTAAAGTTATTAAATGCAAGTAAAAGAAGTCTTGTTTATTGTACTATCAATGCTTTTAATAGGATACTAATCATCATTTGATGGAGATTGGAAAAAATAATAATTTATTTTAACTACTTTTAATTGGTTGATGCAGTATTCACTTGTGGTGAATCAAATGTAATAATTGGTGACCACGATAGAAATATAATGATTAATTGTGAATCAAAGCAAAATGCAAAGAAAATGTCACAATCTTTATTACAAGGAGATGAATTCTTTTATCAAAATTTTGACTGGTTAATCAAATGCATTATTTGGTTTCAACAATAAAAGTAAATTGATTAGTTGTGAATCAAAGAGAAATGCAAGTAAAAGAAATCTCATGTTTTTTTATTGCACTATTAATGCATTTAATAGGATATTAATCATCACTCAGGGGCTCTTTTGCCTTGGAAAATCATACAGTTACCTCATGGGGAGTTAGCTGCACCCACAAATGATATAAATACTACTGTTGCATTAGCTTTACTTACGTCAGTAGCATATTTCTATGCGGGGATTTCAAAAAAAAGGATTAGCTTATTTTGGTAAATATATACAACCTACTCCAATTCTTTTACCGATTAACATCTTAGAGGATTTTACAAAACCTTTATCGCTTAGTTTTCGACTTTTCGAAAATAAATTAGCTTTTTTATTAACCGAACCTTTTACAAAAGACATAAAACAAATCGGGCGAATAATAAACAAAATTCATTAATAATCCAAACAAATCTTTTTTTATTCTTTTTTTTCTATGGAATATACACATCAATCTTCATGGATCATACCCTTCACCCCACTTCCCGTTCCTATATTAATAGGAGTAGGACTTCTACTTTTTCCTACGGCAACAAAAAATTTAATGAGTCACTATGCGAATAAAATGGATCTATGTAATGTCCATGTATACTTCTCTTATCTATATAATAAGATAAGTATATGCAGTAACAAATAGATGTACTAGACTTATATTGGTTAGTTCCAGATTCTGGAATTGAATCAAAAGGGGCCCTTTTAACTCAGTGGTAGAGTAACGCCATGGTAAGGCGTAAGTCATCGGTTCAAATCCGATAAGGGGCTTTTTTCATTTTTTTTCACAAAACCCCGTCAGTGCAGTATCCGAAGATATCATTCTCTTCTTTAATTTTGTCCAAATTATTATTTTTTTTAGAAAAAAGATAAGGAGAAAGCTTTTCTTCAGCAGTTATCTTTTGTTCTTGGCTGGTTCAATGGCTCTATATGAATTAGCAGTTTTTTATCCTTCTGATCCCGTTCTTGACCCAATGTGGAGACAGGGTATGTTCGTTATACCCTTCATGACTCGTTTAGGAATAACCAATTCGTGGGGCGGTTGGAATATTACAGGGGGAACTATAACGAATCCAGGTATTTGGAGTTATACCCACCGTTTCTTTTTTGGGATCAATATCAGCAATGCAGTTCATCCAACGATAAACCTAATCCGAATTATAGAGCTACGACACAATCAAACCCAAATGAACAAAGTGTTGAATTGAATCGTACCAGTCTTTACTGGCCTAATTCACATCTTTGTTGAATTTTTTTTTTGTAATTCCCTACATAAGGATTCAGGAAATACTGGATCTCCGCCCCATTTTTGCTCAATGGATACAAAATACCCACGCTTTAGCACCGGGCATAACGACCCCTGGTGCAACAACAGGTACCAGTTTGACTTGGGGGGGTGGTGATTTAGTGGCAGTAGGCAACAAAGTCGCTTTATTACCTATTCCTTTAGGAACTGCGGATTTTTTGGTCCATCATATTCATGCATTTACAATTCATGTGACGGTATTGATACTCCTAAAAGCTTACCCCAACATTTCCTACTTGTCCGACTGTTGCTGAGCAGTTTTTGGATATCAAACGGACCTCCCCAGAAGGTAATTTTAATGTTGTCGATTTCCCCTCTTTCAAGGGTGGCTGCTTCTTGGCAAACCTCCTGGTTGTCTCTGCACCCCTACCTCCTTTATCACTGAGCGGTCATAGGGGGCAGAGCTTTTGGTTTTTTCATGTTGTCAAAGATTTGAACAATGAAAATAGATGGCGAGTGCCTGATCGAATTGATCGGGTCATGTAGGAACAAGGTTCAAGTCTACCGGTCTGTTAGGATGCCTCAGCTGCATACATCACTGCACTTCCACTTGACACCTATCGTTAATGAAAAATGAGTTCTTCTTTCTTTTATCACTTAGGAGCCGTGCGAGATGAAAGTCTCATGCACGGTTTTGAATGAGAGAAAGAAGTGAAGAATCCTCTTTTCGACTCTGACTCTCCCACTCAAAACCGAACGTGAAACTTTTGTTTCATTCAGCTCCTTTACAGAATTAATTAAAAGAGAAAAAAATACATGAACAATAAAATGACCTATAACATTTATGTCAGCCTTTCTGTACGAATACATTTCAAAAACGTTGCTTTTTAGATGATCCCTATAGAAGAGGAGTATTAAAACAATCTTTTTTTTCCTATTTTCTAGTTATTTATGCCGCTTCAGCATCTCTTGGTCAACGTAATTTAAAAAAAAGAATAGCTTATTCCTCAGTATCTCATATGAGTTTCCTAATTATAGGAATTGGTTCTATAAGCGATACGGGGCTCAACGGGGCCATTTTACAAATAATATCGCATGGATTTATTGGCGCTGCGCTTTTTTTCTTGTCAGGAACTAGTTTTATACTTAGTATAATTTTTCATATATAATTATACTAAGTATATATGAATTCTAGTTATAACAATAAAAAAATAACAGGTATGGAAAATGATTAAAATAATTATTTATTTTTACTGCTTTTGATTGGTTGATGCAGTATATGTTTGTGGTGAATCAAATGTATTTCTTGGTTACCAGATCAAAAGTTAAGTTATTAAATTGTTTATCAATTAAAAATACAAAGAAAAATGTCACAAGCTAACTTTATTTCTTTAATTACTTGAAGAACAACTTTAATCATCTTTCTTATCAAAAAAAGAAAAATTTTAATCATCTTAAGATTTGGTGAAATTGGTGAGAAATGTAAAGATAAAAGTGATTAATCGTGTATCAAATGAGAAATCCAAAGAAATTGGTGAATATTGAGCAAAGTTTTTTTTTTTTTTTTCTGATTTTCAATGGTTAATTCAATACAGCTTGATGGTTAAACCAACATATTATTTGGTTACCAAGAAAAACTCAACATATTAAATACACGAGGGTTAAGAACCTTGCACTATAATACATTTCTAAAGTATCTCTGGAGCAAATTGTAACCGATGTGAAAATTACTTTTTTACATCGGACATCTGGTATAACCGATGTGAAAAGTATATATTTCACATCGGTTTGAAATGCAACTGATGTGAAAACTACATATTTCACATCGGCTTTGAATTGCAACCGATGTGAAAACCCATTTATTTAAAAAAAATAAACTAGTTATATTTGGAATCAATTAAAAAGTCACACCTATAGGCAGAACCATACAAACTCAAAACCAACAAAATTAAAAAGTTTCACTTCCGTCTTTGAGCATAAGATAAAAAATTACATTAGCAATATTTTAACTATGATCTGCAATCTTATAACAAAAATGAAAACGACTAATACAGTATATGTATGCATTTTCCTCCCTACTATTCCTGGAGAAACTGAGTTTACTGGAACCATGGCAATATTGTGTGCATTCATCTTACTCAGATGTTCCTCTTGGACAACATCAACCATCAGATTAATAGCCCAGTCAAGAAGGGAAGCTTCAGTGTGAGTATTGTCTGTATTAATTCTGAAAATCCCCTCTGCCTGCATACATAAATTCAATTGTTTAACCAAGATTACATTTTGACATTTGTAAAATGAAGCAATGACAGATTGTAGAGTGGTGAAGTATAAAGGATTGTCTTGTTTTTTTTTTTTGTAATTGTGTTCAGTTGTTATATTCAACAATATGAGAAATTGAGACAAGGAGAAGATGAGCTGAGAAAGATCTAGGTGATCAACCTGCAACCCTCCTTGGGCATACAAGTGCCTTTGCATTTGTAACAAAATTGTCGGCACACTGTTCCCTCTTGTGTCATATGATAACTGCATTGATTCTGTTGAAACTCCAAACATAGTTGCACTGCATGTGAAAATGAAAAATAAAAATCACACATAAGATTAGTTCAAGAATTTTGGATTAATAAACAAGAAATGGCAATCATGCATTCATGAAAAAGACAAGTAACATCTTAATTCATGATGAATACAACTAACTACAAATAGGGTAGCTCTTTCATGCCCGCTCTCAAATTTAGAGGGCTGTTCTGCTCTCTTCTTATTAATCACTAAAATATAAATTTTAAAACTTATTATTTTCTGTCATGACGTGACTTTTATTACACTAAGTAATCACTTATTTGTGAATTATGACAGGGCAGCATTCAGGAGGGGTGTGGAAAAGTTTTCACTACAAATATTCTACAAGGTTGACAGAGCTTTGAACTTCCAAAGAAAACTATTTAAACATTTTGTCATATACAACATTCACTCATCACAAGCAATACAACTGGGCAGAAGTCATAAAAATCCTTTTTATACTATCCATGATTGTAATGGTGGTCTATAGCCCAAGATAACTACTAGTACTTCCTCCATTCTATTTTTGTTGTTTTCATTTCTTTCATTTATTGTGGGTTGGTATTGGTGGTGGGAAGTTGAGGAAGAATAAATGTAAAGAGTTTTGTTGTAAATTAGGTGATGTAGCGCGGCTGGCTGCGCGCTTCGACGATGATGTCGCTCGTCGAATGAGCCCGATCGGATTTTAGCCCATCTAATCAGTCTCGGGCCCGCAAAACAAAATCTAAGTATTTTATTAGGATTTTATTTATTAGGATCTTTAATTTTCAATTAAGATCTTTTAGGATATTATTTATTTTTTGTTAGAAACTTATTTATTTCAATTAGGATCTTTTATTTTCAATTAGGATCTTTCAAGATCTTATTTCTTTTTTGTTAGGATTTTCTTTCTTTTCCTATTTAAGCAATTGTAAGGCATAGCCTATTGAGTTTTGATTGATAATAAAATTTAAGAGTTTTCTCTTCTTCTCTGGTGGATTCCAGTGTATTTTCTAGGGTTTTAGCGCTTGCTAATTTCCTTTCTGGTGGATTCCAGAAACCTTTTCCTTAGGATTTGCGCTTGCAATCCTAGTACGACTTCCGCTGTATCAAGTGGCATCAGAGCAGGCTTTCTCCTGTCTCCTTTCTTTGCTTGATCAACCATGGAAGATCAACCATTGACCAAAGCAGACCTGAAGGATGTTACCGCGGCTCTTACCGCGGCCCTAACTGCTATGACACAACAGATGACAGAACAGATGACACAACAGATGGCGACGTTAATGACGCCTTTAACTGACAGCATCAACAACATGAACCAGCGAAGAGACGGGGGAAGAGTACCGCGTAGGGTTCCGCACGGTGGCAACAACGGTCATGCCATTATTACGGAAAATTCAAGTTCTGAAGGAGATGAAGCTGATGAAGAAGAAATAGTTGACCAAGGGAATCAGAATCATAACCGGGACTACCGAGTGAAAGCTGATATTCCATTGTTCTACGGAACTATGGGAGTGGAGGAGTTTCTAGACTGGCAGATTGATGTTGACAGATTTTTCGACGTCATGGGCGTCCCCGAGAATAAGCAAGTCAAGATGGTGGCAATCAGGCTGAAGAGTACTGCTGCTGTGTGGTGGGATAAGCTTGTTATCCAGAGGCAGAGACAGAGAAAAGGGCCAGTCAGAACTTGGCGAAGAATGAAACAATTGATGATGGAGCGATTTCTACCAGAAGATTACGAGCAGATTCTTTATAAGATGTATATCGATTGTGAGCAAGGAAAGAAGTCTGTGACGGAGTATACAACTGAGTTCTTACGTCTTTCTGAGCGTAACGAACTGGGAGAATCTGAAAATCAGAAGGTGGCTCGATACATCAGTGGCTTAAAGGGTTCTTTGCAGGAGAAGATGGGTTTGCAAACTGTGTGGACTGTGGCTGAAGCATCCAGTCTAGCTTTGAAGGCTGAATTGATAGAGAAGTCCCCTCGAAATTTCCCATCTTTCCGAAGATACTCTCCCCAAAACAACATCGAGTCAGCATGCGATAAGGAAAAGAGCCCAACAACCAAGGATCCCAATTCAGGAAACAAAGGAGCCAACAGTTCTAGCGGTGTGCAACAGAGCAAGACACCCAACCAGAAACCAACTAATCCTTATGCGAGACCGGCAATTGATAAGTGTTTTCGTTGTGGTGGGCAAGGTCATCGATCCAATGTTTGTCCTTCTAGGAGAACCGCCGCCATTCTGAATGAGGAGACTGAGGAGGAAGAGGAGAACAATGACTATGAAGGGGTTGAGTTTGCTGAAGAGGAGTCTGAGGAAAGAGTAAACTTTGTGCTCTTGAGGATCCTGCTATCATCCAAAGAAGAAAGTCAAAGGAAGAATTTGTTTCGATCACACTGTTCTGTTAAGAACAAGGTGTGTAACTTGATCGTGGACAACGGCAGCACTGAGAATTTGGTTTCCCAAAAGCTGGTAGAGTACTTGAAGCTGACAACAGAGCCTCATGAGAAACCGTACACCTTGGGGTGGGTGAGTAAAGGGCCACATGTGAAAGTTTCACAGACTTGCAAGGTACCTATTTCCATTGGGAAGCACTACAGAGAGGAGGTATTGTGTGACGTTTTGAGTATGGATGTTTGTCATATTTTACTTGGGCGGCCTTGGATGTATGATACTGATACTACATACAAAGGAAGGGATAATGTGATGTTGTTTACATGGGGAACACACAAAATTGCTATGGCTCCTGTTTTGCACTTTGACAAGGGTCCAGTAGAAAAGAAGTCCAGTTTCTTGGTGATGACACAGAATGAAAAGGAGCTTGATGAGGATGTAAAAGAAACTAAATGCTTCTGTCCAGTGGTAATTAAAGGATTGATGAGCGTTGTCAAAGAGGAACCGATAATTCCAGAAGAGGTCCTAGAGATTCTAGAGGACTTTAAAGAGCTGACTGCAGATGAGCTACCCAACGAGTTGCCTCCGATGCGAGATATTCAGCACCACATTGATCTGATTCCGGGGTCTAGCTTGCCAAATCTTCCTCACTACAGGATGAGCCCGAAAGAGAATGAAATCTTAAGGGAGCAGATTGAAGACTTGTTGAAGAAAGGATTCATTCGTGAGAGCATGAGCCCATGTGCTGTACCAGTCCTCCTTGTCCCTAAGAAAGGAGGTCAGTGGCGAATGTGTGTTGATAGTAGAGCCATCAATAAGATAACTATCAAGTATCGATTCCCAATTCCCCGTTTGGAAGATATGCTTGATGAATTAGCTGGTTCTAAGGTGTTTTCAAAGATAGACTTGCGTAGTGGCTATCACCAGATCAGAATCAGGCCTGGAGATGAGTGGAAGACAGCTTTCAAGAGCAAGGATGGATTGTATGAGTGGTTGGTGATGCCTTTCGGGTTATCAAATGCCCCCAGCACCTTCATGAGGTTGATGAATCAGGTTCTGCGTCCATTTATTGGTTCTTTTGTGGTTGTTTACTTTGATGATATTCTGATTTATAGTAAGAACAAGAAAGAACACCTGGAGCATGTGAAGCAGGTGTTGCAAGTTTTACAGGAGAACCAGTTATACATTAATATGAAAAAGTGTACATTTAGCACCAACAAATTACTCTTCCTAGGTTTTATTGTTGGAGAAGAAGGGATTCATGTTGACGAAGAGAAGGTGAGTGCAATCCGGGATTGGCCCACACCAAAGTCAGTAACTGAAGTACGCAGTTTTCATGGTTTGGCTACTTTTTATAGGAGGTTTATCAGAGATTTCAACACTATCACTGCACCTATCACTGAATGTCTAAAGAAAGGAAAGTTCAAATGGGGATTTGAACAGGAGCAAAGTTTTGGCCTGATTAAGGAGAAATTATGCTCTGCACCGGTGCTAGCACTCCCTGATTTTGATAAAGTGTTCCAAGTTGAATGTGATGCTAGTGGAGTTGGCATAGGAGCGGTGTTGTCTCAAGAGAAGAGACCGGTGGCCTTTTTCAGCGAGAAGTTGAGTGATGCTCGCCAGAAGTGGAGCACTTATGACCAGGAGTTCTATGCAGTCTTTAGAGCTCTACGCCAGTGGGAACATTACCTAATTCAGAGAGAGTTCATTCTGTTTACTGACCACCAAGCTTTGAAGTTTCTTCACAGCCAGAAAGTGATAAACAAGATGCATGCTCGGTGGGTGAGTTTCTTACAGAAGTTTCCTTTTATTATTCAGCATAAATCGGGAGCTCTTAACAAGGTAGCAGATGCGTTGAGTAGGAGAGCTTCCTTGCTAATTACTTTAGCGCAGGAGATCGTAGGCTTTGAGTGCCTTAAAGAGCTGTATGAAGGTGATGTTGACTTCAAGGAATTATGGGCCAAGTGTAGTGGTAAGCATCCTTCGGCAGATTATCATATCCGTGTTGGCTATCTTTTTAAAGGGGATCAGCTGTGCATCCCTTGCTCCTCTTTAAGGGAAAAGTTGATCCGAGATTTACATGGTGGCGGACTCAGCGGTCACTTGGGCAGAGACAAGACCATTGCTAGCCTGGAAGAGAGGTATTATTGGCCACACTTAAGGAGGGACGTTGGTACTATAGTCAAGAGGTGTTACACTTGTCAGGTTTCTAAAGGTCAGTCACAAAACGCTGGTCTTTATATGCCTTTGCCTATTCCTGATGATATCTGGCAAGATTTGGCTATGGATTTCGTGTTGGGCTTGCCTCGTACACAACGAGGTGTGGATTCTGTGTTTGTTGTTGTAGACAGATTCTCCAAGATGACGCACTTCATTGCCTGTAAGAAGACTGCTGATGCGTCCAACATAGCCAAACTGTTCTTCAGGGAGGTGGTGCGCCTTCACGGGGTTCCTACGTCGATTACTTCAGACAGGGACACCAAATTTCTCAGTCATTTCTGGGTTACTCTTTGGAGGTTATTTGGAACAGCGCTGAACCGAAGTTCTACGGCACATCCACAGACTGATGGACAAACTGAGGTAACCAATAGGACTTTGGGAAATATGATTCGGAGTATTTGCAGGGATAAACCGAAGCAGTGGGATCTAGCTCTTCCACAGGTGGAATTTGCTTATAACAGTGCTGTGCACTCAGCTACCGGAAAGTCACCTTTTTCTCTCGTTTACACTTCTGTGCCCAGACATGTGGTGGATTTGTTACAATTGCCTAAAGCACCTGGGGTTAGTGCAGCGGCTGAGACAATGGCTAAGGAGATTGTGACTGTTAAAGAAGCTGTAAAGGCCCGGTTGGAGGCTACTGGAATGAAGAACAAGGCTGCCGTCGACAAACGCAGGAGAGCTAAAGTTTTCAATGTGGGAGACGATGTGATGGTGTTCTTACGGAAGGAGAGGTTCCCAGTTGGTACTTACAACAAGTTGAAGCCACGCAAGTATGGTCCATTCAAGGTGATTCGAAAGGTCAATGACAATGCTTATGTGGTGGCTCTCCCAGATGACATGAATATCTCAAATACTTTCAACGTAGCTGACATCTATGAGTATCAGGAAGATGCGGCCCTTTATCACGATGAGAACTCGGGGTCGAGTTCCTCAGGGGTGGAGGAGACTGATGTAGCGCGGCTGGCTGCGCGCTTCGACGATGATGTCGCTCGTCGAATGAGCCCGATCGGATTTTAGCCCATCTAATCAGTCTCGGGCCCGCAAAACAAAATCTAAGTATTTTATTAGGATTTTATTTATTAGGATCTTTAATTTTCAATTAAGATATTTTAGGATATTATTTATTTTTTGTTAGAAACTTATTTATTTCAATTAGGATCTTTTATTTTCAATTAGGATCTTTCAAGATCTTATTTCTTTTTGGTTAGGATTTTCTTTCTTTTCCTATTTAAGCAATTGTAAGGCATAGCCTATTGAGTTTTGATTGATAATAAAATTTAAGAGTTTTCTCTTCTTCTCTGGTGGATTCCAGTGTATTTTCTAGGGTTTTAGCGCTTGCTAATTTCCTTTCTGGTGGATTCCAGAAACCTTTTCCTTAGGATTTGCGCTTGCAATCCTAGTACGACTTCCGCTGTATCATTAGGATATCAACTAAAGACTTCTTAAACTACATGCATAACCTTAAACAACTAAAATTATGGACTGAAGGTAGTAAGACAAAACAAGCAACCAGTGGACTAAAATCAATAAGAAAATGACTCACAGATGTCTCAGTTTCTTCATGGTTGGTAAATAATGAGGGGCATTTTGGCTCAAATAATTGCAAGCCATGTTTCTGCAATAAATAAGATTCATCAGAAAAACTCACTGCTGAAGACACAGAGTCACAGAAACAAATAGAATTCACTGATGAAGGAACGAAATCAGGAGAACAATAGGCTTATACTGATGAAGGAACGAAATCACAGAACAATAGCCATGTGTGCACCAATTCCACACTGATGTGTGGCATTGGGTAGCAAACTATATGGTATCTCACCAACTATGCTGTTAGAACTCACATCCCTAAATAAACAAGAATATGGAAAAAAGTAAGTCACATATGTTTACAGTGAAACAGAACAACTTGAACTATATACACAATTACTTACAGATGCTTCAAGTTTTGTAGATTGTGAAGCAAGCCTCCGAGATACCCAGTGATGTTCAATCCTTGAATTTTGATGCATAAAGACAAAAAGTATGCAATTAAGGGGTTCATTAATTAGTGGCAAAATCATCTTAATAATGTGGATACTAATTTGTCTACTCTACACTACAGAGTTGTTTGTTTCATTACAGGTGTATCTCTGATGACCCAGAACATGCTACTCCTGTCCAAGACTCCACACAAGGATCGCTACCATTCCATCCTTGAAGCTCCGGTGGGTAGTTCAAGGTTCTGTATAGGTCCTGGAGAGCAACCACTGCTCATAAAAACAAAAATTACAAGAAATTGATTCGTAGTTTCAAAACTCAAACACTTTTCTACTGAATTGATTCAAAGAAATTCCCAAGTATATCTATGACATTCACACACTTCAACAATCGAATAAACACAAATACGAACCTATACATGAAATGAACCCTAAATCCCTAAATCAGAACCCATCGCATACCTCAGCCTCGTCAACATGCTTCCAGGGACTAGGCTCCTCACCATCCCATGTCCGATCCTCATCCAGCGACGGTTGTCGTCCGCTACCACCAGCGCCGCCACGGCTCTTAGACGGAGTAACCGGATCTCTGACATTATCCTCATCGCCTGTGTTGGGATAGGGATTGGGATGGGGTGGTTCCTTTGTGGAGGGAAAGTCCGTAGGAGAGTGTTGTGGTAGTGAAGTTTCGGATGGAGAATGTGGTAGGAAGGGGAAGAGAAAGGGAAGGCTTGTGAGTAATAGGGAAGATGAGCTTTGATGGAAGATGAACAAGATGAAGATGAGCAGGAGCAACTTAGGTTTTTTCGTGAATGACTGAGTTTGTGAGTTTGGGTTCACGGTTTCTGTAAAAATTAAAGAATAAATAGGGACTTTTCCCAACGGTTAAATCATGACCGATGTGAAAATTAAAGAAAAGATAGACTTTTCCTAACGGTTGTATTATACCTGATGTAAAAAGTACTTCATCAAAATCTCAAAAATACCACCGCCTTTAGCTTTCACATCGCTTATTGTATCAACCGTTGTAAAAACTCTTCACTAATTACTTTTCACATCAGACATATTCCCAACTGATGTAAAAACTCTCATAAAAGTTCACTATAATTTCAATATTGTCACCGCATTATCTTTCACATCAGGTATTTCATTCACCGTTATAAAAAGTCTGATGTGAAAAATCATTTTTCTAGTAGTGAAGTTGGCAGCGATGGAGGGTAGTGGTGCTGGTGACTTATACGTCACAACCTTATCATGCCTTATCCATCACTCACATGATTGATTAAATAATACGTCATTTTAACGTATAAGGGGACTTTGATGGATAAACTGATACAATACAATGTCATCACCAAACAATGGATAAACTCATAATGTATTGTATAAGCTTATACTATCATGCCTAATACGGCGTGTCAAACGAGCCCTAAGAACAACTTTAATCATCTTTAAATTAATTAGAGGCATGAAAAATCACGTCAGTCATCCTACGAATCATTTACCTAGGTTAAGGATCATTTTAAAAATCAATTATTTATAATATGGATAGTTTAAATCATATTATGTGACAAATAATTAGGTTAAGAACACTTTAATCATCTTAAGAATCAGTTAATCACCTTAAGAACAACTTTAATCATCTTAAAATTCATTAGTGGCATTAGAAATCACCTTAGTCATGCTAAGAATCACTTACCTAGGTTAAGGATTATCTGAAAAATCAAATATTTATAATATGGTTAGCTTAAATCATATTATGTGACAAATAACTAGGTTAAGAACACTTTAATCGTCATAAGAATCAATTAATCACCTTAAGAACAACTTTAATCATCTTAAAATTAATTAGAGGCATTAAAAATCACCTTGATCATCCTAAGAATCACTTGTATAGGTTAAGGATCATCTTAAAAATCAATTATTTATAATATGGATAAGTTAAATTATCTCAATAATAAATTACTTGTGCTAATAATCACTTTAATCATCATAAGGATCAATTAAACGCCTTAAGAACAACTTTAACCATCTTTAAAGTTAATTATTCGCATTAAGAATCATCTTAATCATGTTAACAATCACCTAGCTAGGTTAAGGATCATCTTAAATCATAATACGTGACAAATAACCATGTTAAGAACACTTTAATTATCGTAAGAATCAATTAATCACCTTAGAACAACTTTAATCATCTTCAAATTAATTAGAGGCATGAAAAATCACCTTAGTCATCCTAAGAATCACTTACCTAGGTTAATGATCATCTTAAAAATCAAACATTTATAATATGGATAAGTTAAATTATCTCAAGAATCAATTACTTGTGCCAAGAATCACTTTAATCGTTATAAGGATCAATTCATCACCTTAAGAACAACTCCAATCATCTTAAAATTAATTAGTGGCATTAAAAAATCACCTTAGTCATCCTAAGAATCACTTACCTAGGTTAAGGATCATCTTAAAATGAGATATTTATAATATGGATAAGTTAGATTATCTCAAGAAGCAATTACTTATGCTAAGAAGCTCTTTAATCATCATCAGGATCAATTAAACACCTTAAGAACAACTTTAATCATCTTTAAATTAATTAGAGGCATGAAAAATCACGTCAGTCATCCTACGAATCACTTACCTGGGTTAAGGATCATTTTAAAAATCAATTATTTATAATGTGGATAAGTTTGATTATTTCAATAAGCAATTACTTGTGCTAAGAATCACTTTAATCATTATAAGGATCAATTCATCACATTAAAACAACTCCAATCATCTTAAAATTAATTAGATGCATTAAAAATCACCTTAGTCATCATAAGAATCACTTACCTAGGTTAAAGATCATTTTAAAAATCAATTATTTATAATATGGATAAGTTAGATTATCTCAAGATGCAATTACTTATGCTAAGAATCACTTTAATCATTATAGTGATCAATTAAACACATGAAGAATAAGTTTAATAATCTTTAAATTAATTAGAGGCATGAAAAATCACCTCAGTCATCCTAAGAATCACTTACCTAGGTTAAGTATCATTTTAAAAATCAAATATTTATAATATGAATATGTTGGATTATCTCAAGAAGCAATTACTTGTGCCTAGAATCACTTTTATCATTATATGGACCAATTCATTAGAACAACTCCAATCATCTTAAAATTAATTAGTTGCATTAAAAATCACCTTAGTCATCCTAAGAATCATTTACCTAGGTTAAGGATCATTTTAAAAATTAAGATGTCTCGAGATTTCAAGATCTGGAGATTTTCTGGGCTGTCTATGAATTTTCCGGCGAAGGACTCATCAGAGAAGATGACCGGAGGTGGTGGAGGTGCGCCGGTGGTCGGAGCTGGGCATAGGATTGGATTCCCCTCGCTTCCAGAAGTACGTAGGCTTTGGAATCGTCTCAAGCGGAGGTCGGACGAGGGAGAAAAACACGTTTTAAGGTGATGATTTACCGGCCAGCTCGCCGAAATCTTTAAGCCCTTGCCGGAGCTGAAGAACAGCAACCCAGAAACGTCCCCGGAACTTTGTGAAAATTTACAGATGTCATCCCTGGGTCTCCAGAAACATGAATCTGTAGGTTTTGGTGAGATTTTGTCGAGTTTTAGGGAAGTTTCGAAGAAGGACAGATTTGAACATGAAGAACACGATGACAAGTGAACCCAGATTTGGTCCAATTCAACTCAGAATCATGCCAAAAGTTCCAGAATTACTCCTTGGGCTTCCAGAAACATGATTCTACAGTTTTTGGAGAGGTTTGGTTAGATTTTAAGTAGGATTCATAGAGGGACAGATTGGTGATGTTTGAGGATGGTGATGGCTTCCATGGGGGAAAGGGATAGATTTAAGGTGAATTAGTGAAGTTTCCGTGAAGATTTTGAGGAAGAAGATGAAAAACAGGTTGAAGGGGAACCTATAAATCATGTAAATGTGCCCAGAAATTCCCCAAACTTTCCAGAAATCACTCCTCTTGTAGTGCCACTTGTGTCAGGAATGGAACAAGATTTACAACATCTTTGGATTGGTGGTGTTGAGCATAGAATTGATACTATGGACGAGAACCTACACCTGGAAGCTTCTATGGCTTCCTTTCATTTTGTTTTTGTCAAAGGTAATTAGATTAAAATTTGAGTTACCCAACCAAAATTAAATAAAAAAGGAATAACAATACATAAAAGCGATTTCGGGATGCTCAAACATGTATTCTTCCTTACTCTAAGTTGTGCAATATCAAATACACTAAAAAAGTAGAATATCTATAAATGAATCATAACTTTTATTATATAAGATATTGTCACAAAAATAGTACACAATAACTCAAATCTGGAGTAGCTTACAATTTAACTGAAATTACAAAGTTGACAAAACTGCAAATAAATATCACACTTAATGTGTTTCTACAAATACAACATATTGATACATATTGTACTACTCCTAAGCCTATTGCTCCCATGATCTGATCTGTAAGCAATTCTCTTCCCCATTTATATGCATCTTGATTGTGGAAAGTTGAATCCTCAAAGACCATCCAATCTAGGGGTGTACAAGACCCGGCCCTACCCGCTAACCTGTCTCGGCCCAAGCATTTAAGGTCGAGTCCAACCCGGCCCGGTAATACAAAAAGGACAAAAAAGGTTGTCCAACATCGAACCCGACTAAGATAGGGTCGGGTTCGGGTTAACCCTCGAGTCACCCGGCCTGTCCCATATAATACATTTTCTAAAATTTCACTTTCTTATAAGTACTTATTACTTAACGGCTCAGAGTTTCACTTACCTCTTTTTCCCATTTCAACATTCACCTTACATATTTTGAATTGTGGTGGTTTTATTGAGTAAATTATCTTTGCTGATACACTGTTTTTATCAGTTATGTTGTGATTGGTATTTGGTAAGCATATTACCCTTTCCGCTAGTTGATTTTTGAAAACATGGCATTATTTCAGTGTTTAGGAAGTGGATATCCTTAGAAATATTAATTAGGACGGTCAATCTCCAATTAAAAACATTGCCAGATTCATCTTGCTATATCTTCTTACTACATATGTATCGTTTATTTCGATTGGTCAAGATATTATCATAAGAATGATACTGTGTTATGAAAAAAAATTATGGTCATGTTATTTCGTACTAGGTTCACTTTTTATTGGTTGGTAAAATGTAAAAAATAAATTTAGTTTTGAATTCTACAGATGTTTACAAATCTCCTGTAATTCAGTGAATTCCAATAGACCTATGAATTAATTGCACATTGGCATTCTCGAGTATGCATTATAGAATTAATCATAGTGAAAGAATCAAAATCAACTTCTCTCAAACTAAAGAATAACTACCATATTAGGGATACATTCAATTTTAATTCTTAGCTAAGCATATCCTCATTCTGGGCAGCACAGGTAGGAGCCACCTCATAGAGAAATAAAAGTTAATCGATTCCCCAACTCATAACTTCTTCTTTTTTTATCAGCATAATAGGGAATATTACCGTGTTCCCACTCAACTGGGAATTCACTAAAAGAACACTGCTAAAAAATAGCTCACAGAAAAATTACAACTTATAACATATTTTTCCTCAGAATCAATTCTGACAGCCAGAAGCTGCTTATAAAAACTTCTCTTCAGAATTGATGTTTGATTTAGATTGATCATAGAAGAATGACAAAAAATGCACTTAGACATCAGAAATGAAAGATAAACAGTAGAGCCACCTCCAGGAACCAAAATTTCAAAGGAGATATTGGTGCTAGGAGATATTAGTGCAGATTTTTTTTTTTTTTTTTGAAAACAGAATACTTTATTAGTAGATATAATCCATGAGACAAAAACCTCATGAGGAGTTACAGACCTGCCAAGGAAAGCCACGCAAAGAATGACTTTCAATGCAAAAGGAACACCAAAAAGGAAAAGAACTAACTAGGATACAAAAGCAGAAAATAGCATAAATAAAAGGACACAGAACACAGGGCTACAAAAAGTTGAGCCTACAACTTTGCAAAAAGCAAGGACCTCCAAGACTCCACAATCACTCCAGCAAGATCATCAGCATCTGAGTCAAGTAAATCGCATTTGCTGATGCCATATATCAGTGCATAGTTTTCCACAACCAATTCAAGACTAAAAGAGAGGGACATAACCCAAAAAACCAGCTAACTCTGTAGAACAGATAAATAGATAAAGGATCAAAGCACTTTCTCCCAAAGCGGCTCAATTCTGTCACATCCCGACTTTGCTAGCTCATCGGCCTCCACATTAGCTTCTCTAAAGATGTGACACACACACACTCCCACACAACCCACTTCCCTGCGGAGCCAATCGATAGCATTCAATTCATTTAGAAGGGCCAAAGGGCCTCCATATTAGTGCAGATATGAGGAGATGGCTAAGCAGAACCAACAGACAATAAGTCAACAGGAAATGAGAGAAAGGAGATGGCTATTCATCTCAATAAAGAAATCTGCAGTACCAAGAATCTGTTTCTGGGGTCAAACTGTGCTGAGCCCTCCTCTGATGATTCAAGATGTAAATAAAAGTACTTCTTATTTACAAAAATAGCACTGCAATTTACACAAATCCGAAACATATTCACAATCACAATTCAGGACAACAATAGTAGTAGTCATAATGATGTCAATAAATCCAATGTAGTACGCAAATAAAACTAGCCCCATTCTCCTACTAAGACAATTTGAGAGAAACTGTTTCTCTAAGCCGCACACTGTTCTCTTTTTTATATTGTGATGGTTATCAATTAAAGAGATTATTAGGAGCAAATCCGTAGCTAACTACATCCTAATCATCACCTAATAATCAGCAATCATAATAATTACAGTTGACAGTATGATAATATTTTAAACATAAAGGGCTAATAATCTAGCAAATTGACAATACTGGTACACCTATACACAAACTAGATCCCACACAAATTACTTGGGAAGCAGAACCAATCAAATCTATAGGTAGTCCATAGTAATGAACGAACGATTCATGCTAGGGACTGATTTAAAGGGAACCTTGTACTAAACTGCTCAAATAGATGAGCAATCAAGAATGCTAAAACTTGAATAAAAAATAAATGCACGATGTGAAATCACAGCACACTTAAAAAAGAACATTGACGAGCTGAGAATCGATCAATAAAAAACTAAACCTTTGAACTCAGATGCCTTCTCTGGAGTAAAGTAATCCCAAGTCTTTTCCAAACTAGCAAAGCCACTCCCTCTGCATCTGTTAAGGAAAAGGTTTAATCTTTTACAAACTTTAAAGTAAACGTAATAAAATGTTTATTTCTACTTTATAACTATCAATATTCTCCTATAAGATACTCGTTTGGAATTTCCGAAGAAAAACCAATGGAAAGACAAAACTTGAATCTAAGGCTCCCTAAGATTTATGGGAAACATTAGGGAAAAAAAGGAACATGCAAGGATAATAAATAGCGTTCTCACCCAGTCCTCAAAAGCTTCCTTAATAAGAGAGAGGAGAAGCATCAGAGATAGAGGAAGCACATTAGTTATTGGAGAGACAGGGCTACAACATCAGAAAATATGTAAATACTAATCAGACATTCACTTCTTGATTCAGTAATTAGACTTATGCTTGGTATAAAATTATTAAAAAAACTGTTGAAAAAATTTATATGAATGGTGACCAGCATATCTGTTACATATCACTGATTGTCATCGTCACAATAATTAAAGCAAGGAAGAAATGCATAAAGCAAGTCCATGAAAAACAGGATAAAGTAACAAATCATACAAGGGAGATTTTAATTTGTGGTCTGCAACCGCAATTGCGGCCACAACGTAGAGGCCTTTCAAGTGCCCGTAATGGCATCACGACTGCAAGTGAGGCCATTTCCAACAGCATATGTCCGCAATTCCACAATTCAAAACTACAGTATGATAAACTCAAAGTGCAAAGTATGATAAAAATAAATTCAAGCTTAATAGTTGCTAAAAGTTCAATATTTACATGACATCAAGCAAGGCTTCTTATAGAAAATATTTCATTTAGTATAACTTTAGCTGAATTAATAATTAAGGAGCCAGAGTACTCAAGTAAATATTTAGAAACAAAAATAAAAAATAAAAAATGAAGCACATATATGATAAAACCCTTGATGCAGACTGTACCGGCATCAAGAAAGCCCAAGTGTAAAATAAAATGCCTTAATAAAGTGGTTCTTTCTGATAACAACAAACTAACTGGAAAAGCTACCTGATGGGTGTGGTAGACAAGACTGAGATTGTAAGAAAGTAGATATTAGCAACCCTCCTGAACTGCAAAAATAAAAGCAAGATAAGTTGTGAATCAATTGAACTCATCGGCTCATATACAAATATGATTTTCCTTAGATAGGCATAAATTAATTTAAAGACAAAATAGTAATAAATAATTTTGAGCACGTATTCCTCTAACTACACGTGTTTGAAAACAAAGACACAAACCATTTTCTCTGAGCACAAAGCAAAAATCAAATAACCATTCAACTTCAACACCGTGTTTTAGACCAATGTTGATGGGAAGAATGCTAATTTAAGAGCAATGATTAGTTTAATGATGTAATCAGCAATGAATAGAATGCCTTAAAAAAATTTGTCACCATAAAAATGATACTCCTCAACCTGGGTGGTAATCCTTAATACACATATCTACTTAGACCCAACCAGATTGATTAAATTTTCAATTTTCCAGAGTTGAAGACTCCAAACTGCCTCAGGGGGCGTCCCATTCACCTCGCTGCTTCAGCCTCTTCGTGTCGTGACGGAGCAGCCTCGAAGCAACATCAGGACCGCGTCGGAGCAGCGCCAGAACCGCCTCAGATCTACACCAGCGATCGTGCAGTGGTGGTCCTACACGCCGGAAGTTCGAGAGAGAGAGGACAATGGAACTATTAGCAACAGGATTAAAAATGAGGAGGACGTGGTGGTGCGGTGGAGTTCGAAGGAACGATTCTGGAATTGGTTGAGGAAAGTGATGTGGTTATGGAGTTGGGAAGAGGATGGTGATGCGATTTTGAACAGAGGAGAGGAGTGGTGAGTTCGACGGTAGTTTGGAGAAGAAACGGAGGTGGTGAGTTCGACGGCTATGGAAGAGAGGATGGGAAGAGAGGGTAAAGGAGGAGGGGTATAATGGTAATGTTAGGTAATATGGGGTAGGGATATAATGGTATTATGGAGGAGAGATATAAATAAAACTTTATTTATTTGACAGGATAAAATGGTAACTTACCATGTTAATTTTCAGCCACCCAAAATAGTTAGACTTTAGAATTATTTTTTCCATATTTAATTGTGGCCAGAAATTGATTTTGAAACCCAAGTCACTGGTTCACCCTAGCCTTCACCCAGGTTAATTCCTAGTATACAGCAAAGACATGTCATCTTTTTCTTTTAGCATCTTAAAAACAAACTACTGCAAAATTGGAATTTAGTTAAAAATTGAGAAATTATTCAAAACGCAGGAGCACTGAATCAAGCCGCCGCCGCCGCCGCAGCACCACCACCGCTTAATTTGGAACCACCGTTCTCTATCCATTTGTGCGCAATGTCAATTTCAAGGTTAAGGTGGTTTCTTCCGAATCCCACTTTTCTTCTTTCATTTTCATCCCTTCACTCTCACACTCACGCTTTGCCCCTTTCCACACACAATCCTGATGATGCTGTGTCTTTATTCCATCGCTTGCTCCAAATGCGTCATACTCCATCAATCATCGAATTTGGTAAGGTTCTAACATCCCTCATGAAGGCGAAGCATTACTCCACCGCCATATCCCTTTCTCACCAAATGGAATTTAGGGGAATCATGCCTGACATCTTTACTCTCAACATCTTAATCAACTGTTACTGCCACCTAGGTCAAATCTCTTTTGCCTTTTCTGTTTTGGCCAAGATTCTCAAGAGGGGTTATAAGCCAAATACAATCACCTTCAATACCCTCATTAAAGGTCTCTGTCTTAAAGGTGAGGTTAAGAAAGCACTGCACTTTCATGACGACCTGCTAGCGCAAGGAATTCAATTGAACCAAGTCAGTTATGGGACCTTGATCAATGGGTTGTGTAAAATGGGTGAAACAAGAGCTGCCCTGCGATTGCTGAGACAGATTGAAGGGAAATTAGTTCAGCCTGATGTGGTCATGTACAGCACAATCATTGATAGCCTCTGCAAAGATAAACTTGTAAGTGATGCCTGCGATTTATATTCGGAAATGGTACTCAAGAGAATTTCTCCTACTGTTGTCACTTTCAATGCTCTAATTTATGGCTTTTGCATTGTGGGTCAATTGAAAGAAGCAGTTGGTTTGCTAAATGAAATGGTGTTGAAAAACATCAACCCAATTGTTAATACTTTTAATATTCTGGTTGATGGGTTATGTAAGGAAGGAAAGGTGAAAGAAGCTAAAAATGTGTTAGCTGTGATGATGAAAGAAGGTGTAAAGCCTGATATTTTCACTTACAATTCTATCATGGATGGGTATTGCCTAGTTAAAAAAGTGAACCAGGCTAAAGATGAATTCAACTCTATGACTCAGAGGGGAGTCGCTCCTGATGTTTGCAGCTACAATATCATGATTAATGGATGCTGTAAGATTAGAATGGTGCATGACGCTCTGGATCTCTTTGAGGAAATGCATTCCAAAAATCTGATTCCTGATACAGTAACTTACAACTGCCTTATTGATGGTCTGTGCAAAGTAGGGAGAATATCTTGTGCTTGGGAGCTTGTTGGTAAAATGCACGACAGAGGTCAACAAGCCAATGTAATCACTTACAATTCTTTATTAGATACTCTATGCAAGAATCATCATGTTGACAAGGCAATTGCATTACTTGAGAGAGTTAAAGACAAGGGCGTTCAACCAAATATGTACACATACAATATAATTATTGATGGACTGTGCACAAGTGGAAGACTAAAGGATGCACAAGATGTTTTTCAGGATCTTTTGATTAAAGGCTATCATCTAGATGTTGCGACATATAGTGTAATGATTAAAGGGCTTTGTAGAGAGGGCTTGTCTGATGAAGCACTGGCCTTGCAATCAAAAATGGAAGACAATGGCTGTGTTTCTGATGCTGTAACTTATGAAACAATTATTCGGGCTCTCTTTAGAAAAAATGAGAATGATAAAGCACAGAAACTTCTTCATGAGATGATTGCTAGAGGTCTGCTTAAGAGTAAAGCCATGTGAGGTGCTTTCCAGCTAAACTTGGTTATTTTGAATATTCATGATGAACATCCTGTCTTTTTCAATTATATTTTGAATTTGAATTTTCATCTTTTATAATTTGTTAGATGTATGATTCGTTGATCAGTTGTTGTGGTTATTTCTGTTTAGTCTTCAGTTATACTTTCTGTTATGCTTAATTGGCATATGCTGTTAAGATAGTTGGCTTTTAGCTTTCTGTTATAATTAGCTAGCACATGTTATTCAGTTATGCTTTTCTCAATAGTTAGTTATTCTAGTAGCTTCCTGCTGAAGCTAATCAATCTATAAATGTTACCAATGATAGTAGGCTTTTGGCCTTTGTTGCCAAATCATGTTACCAATGATCCTCAGCAGCTCATGGAGCCTATTACTATGGCTGGTCAGGAGCAAGTTTATGTGGGCAGTGGACAAGGTCTGCCAATTCTTTCTAGAGGCTTTACTTAATTTTCTTCTCCTCTTCTTTCTAATACTAAAATATCCCTCAATGATTTTCTTAATGTCTTTACTATTACAAAAAATCTTGTTAGTGTTCAGCAATTTGTATCATTGGTTATCGCAGAATGCACCTCCTCAGGAAAATCTATTACAGAATAATGGATCTCAATCTGGGCCGTCATCTATAAATGTTAGTGATCATGTTACTAATGATCCTCAGGTCTATTACTATGGCTGGTCAGGAGCAAGTTTATGTGGGCAGTGGACAAGGTCTGCCAATTGTTTCTAGATTCATTTTCTTCTCCTCTTCTTTCTAATACTAAAATATCCCTCGATGATTTTCTTCATGTCTCTACTATTACAAAAAATCTTGTTAGTGTTAGTAGATTTGCTAGAGATAATTTATCTATATTGAATTTCACCCAACTAAATCTCAGGTCAACAACCAAATTTTGCTTGAAGGAACAGCCAACTCAGTAGGGCTTTATGAGTTTCCTAGTTTACTTCGTAACTTCATCTTACCAAATTCTATTGATTCTAATTATTAAACTTGCATTGCCTTTGGGGAAGAACTGTGACTTCTTCAGAAGCATGTTGACTCTAACATTGCTGGTGAAGCATGTTGTGTGTAACCTTTTGACTCTATATTTGCTAGAAAGTTGAGTTTCTTGTTTTTGTTCTCATTTTTATTGGACGTGTGTTCTGAAGACAGGGATGGCCTCCTCTATGCAGAGAACCTGCTAGTTCTCTGTGTCCTGGTTAATTTTATGAAGACCAGTTTTGGCTTGGAGCATTTCATTTTCCTCAAAGAATGCTAAGTGTTCATGCTCCATTCCCTGTACTAAAATAACTTTTGTTTTCATGTTTCATAACTTGACAATAACATGTTAATTTAATGGTAAAGGAGGAGGGGTATAATGGTAATGTTAGGAGAGAGGCTAAACACAAGGGGATATAATGGTAATATGGGGTAGGGATATAATGGTATTATGGAGGAGAGATATAAATAAAACTTTATTTATTTGACAGGATAAAATGGTAACTTACCATGTTAATTTTCAGCCACCCAAAATAGTTAGACTTTAGAATTATTTTTTCCATATTTAATTGTGGCCAGAAATTGATTTTAAAAGGTAGTGTAACTTACACTACCCAAGTCACTGGTCCACCCTAGTTTTTTCCATTAACCTGTGGAATGCACAATTGTTTTTTTGTTTTTTTTCGTTTAATTTGCACACACAAGAATGTGAAATGTGTATCTTATGAGAAATGTGTTGTTATATGAGAACATGAGAATAAATCACCAACCATTAGATCTAATCATGAACGGTCCATATTAAAACATTAAGTCATGTGACTTTTTTAAAAAGTCACATGACATTTTTAGGTGGTCACGTGACTATCACATGACTATTTAAATCTTTTAATATGGGTCATTCATAATTAGATTTAGCAGTCGTGATTTATTCTCATTTTCTCACATAAAAACATCATTCTCATAAGATACATCATATATATATATATATATGATATTTTAATATTTTATATGTTAGGTGGGTATCCATGAGTAGAGATACATCAATATCCGTACCCACCTGATTAATAAATGGATAATGAAAATATCCATTAAATAAATGCGCAGGTATCCGTGAGTGTGGGTAATTTTGACATCCATACGCAGGATATATGTTAAACCCAATGTCCAAGACAACGTGTATAACGTACAGGAGATAAGCCACCACGATCAACATAGTAAATACGATAAAGAAGAACATGGAGAATTGGTAACCTAGTTCGCTGCAACGTCATCTACATTCGGGGGTCGGGCTTTCACCCGAGAAAGAAAATTCACTATTAATAGTATTTGTACACCCGGTCTTAGTTAAATAAACCTTGTTCAATGCCTTCCTAACTAATACTACCCAGTGTTTTATACTTAGCCATCTCCCTAAGTATGAGACCCTTCTCACTTTCTCATAATCACTACCACAGTGATTGAACCATTACAATAACAATATGAGATTGAAGAGATTACAACTCAACTAAAAACAAATCAACTCTATGCCTTAAGATGATCAATGGAGGCAGTAGTGTGGTGTACAAGATAACACAAATAAGGACTCACAAACACAACCCTAAAATACAATAATCCTATGATCAACACTCATTTTGCTGCTAGGGTTTTTGTCTTCCTTAAATAGCAGTTCTTTAGCAGGCTTAGGTCTTTAGTGGGCTGAACAGCAACAGAGTCCATAAGCTTAAATATGGACCAAATCTTGTTGTTAAAGATTTGATCTCAAACATATTTTCTCCACAAACTATATTTTGTTCACATAATAAAACAATCACTTCATACAAAATCTAGAACAAATCTTTTAAACCATTAACAAATCTTATCAAATAAGATTTGAACACAAAAAAATATAATCTTCTACAATTTAAACTAAATCAAATCTTATTCAGCAGATTTGATTACACTTATATATTTTCAGATATATATGCGGAAAACTTCTTCAATAACCCTAGCTTGTTGATCACGTCAATCAATCCAAAGCTTCTAGAAAACACGTGCAACACACGACAGCTAGGCAGAGACATATGTTGCACCAGATGCTCCAGCATCATGTCCCACAAACAAAACATCTTAGCTGAAATGTTGACAACTAAGAACATAGGAATAACATATTCTAATTAATTGATTTATACAATCCATACAACTAAAATAGAAAATTAAGATAGTAATCCAACATTTAATTCGATAAAATTCCATCATTTTAAATTCAGTGGATTTATTAGAATCAAAACAAAATATTTTAGCACTGTACATTTTACATTATATCCCATAAAAATACTTGTGTTATCGAGTTTGTCAAGATCGAGATTCTATTTAGGATTGAAAGGAGGGCTAAAAGATTGTAGATCAGAAGATGGGATCGGATCATAAGATCCTACTAAAAATGTAAATATGTACTTAATAAAATAAACACATACAAAATACACATAGATGATGAAATTAATCTGATTCACGTGAAAAACTAGAATTTTATAATGTACTTGAGTTCTACATTTGTGGTGGTGTTATACCACGAGAAATAAGGGCATAATAATAATAATAATAATAATAATAATAATAATAATAATAATAATAATAAAAAATCATCAAGTTTAGAAGACAAAACTCATTGAAAGTTCTTGAATTTAATACATATAGATTGAGTGTTCAAGATAATAGACGCAAATAATCATGTGTGACGGATTGTGACAGAGGACGTGCGAAAATCAAGGGAGAAGATGATAAGAAGCGGTTGCGGATATCGTGTAGCTCAAGTGAGTCTTTTGTTCAAAACACTAGTTGGCATCAGATCAAGATCCTAGATTCAGCCTCCAAAGATCGAGATCCTGGACAATCCTACTCCAATAAGATTCCACGTGGGATCTGAATCGCAAAGCCCCAAAAGCAACGTAAAATTGTGAGATACTAATAAGAGCATGTTTAATGGACCCCACAATCAACATTATACTCAATACTCCCCCCGTTCCTTATTAACTGTCCACATTGAAGAAATTTTTTTGTTCCTATATAACTGTCCACTTAGAGTTTCAAGAGAGCATTAATTGATGTTTTTCCAAGAAATGCCCTTACATAAACAATAAATGAAGAAAGATAAAATACATTTTAAAGGGTGATATAGAAAAACAAATAATACTTTTATGAAAATCAACACAATTAATTGATTTCCTTAATTTGTGTGAATCTTCTCTTCTTGGACAGATAAATAGGAACGGATGAAGTACTTTTAATTTTAACAATATAATAATATTATATTTTTTTGTCCTTTGACCAACAATTCTATGAGACATTACTCTAAAACCATTTACAATGTTTCAACACTCTCAACACCACTTTTTCTCTTCCCAACACTCCACATCATTTTCTCTCTTCAATTCAACACTCATTCAACTTTTACCCCACCACTTTTTTATTTCATATTTTTATTTAATTTTATATTTTTGTTTTTATGATTACATAAAATTACAATTATCGATTTAAATTTAAACACTTAACAATTTAAATTTTGTTTTTAAAATATAGACAATAATTTATTTTATTTTCTTAACTTAAAATGAAAGACAACAAACTAAGCACACAATAATTTGTTTTATTTTCTTAACTTAAAATGCAAGACAACAAACTAAGCACAGAAATGTGAACACTCTTCAACACTCTCTTATGTAGCATATTTAACTCATGGGTTTTAGAGAGAGAGACTCCAACTTCTCTCTAGGGAATAGAGGAAACCAGAGGCATGTATGGAAAGGTAAGGAGGTGCTGGATGGTGGCAGAGAAGCATGGAGAGAAAATATGGAGGCAGAACCATCGAAAGGTAGAAGCTACAGAGATGATAAGCAAAGGAGCTACGACGGAGGTGTTAGGAAGGTAAACCAGTGGACTCGCAAAACTCAGGAAAAGGCACCCACTTTGTTCATCGATGGACTTAGTGAGACTGTGTCGTATCAGCAGTTGAAAGAGCAACTACAAAGGTGGGGTAATATCGCAGGACTCTTCGTACAGAGGACAAGGCGTAGGTACCGCCAATTCAAGTTTGGTTTCATCAGATTCTCGAATATGGAAGAAACAAATAGGGCTATTAATCAACTGAATGGCAAATTCCTTTGTGGAGCGAAGATATCAGTGGCCAAGGCCAGATTTCCCTTCTTTCAAGACCAAGAACGTTCAAAGCCAGTAGGGAATTTACAAGGAAAAACTCGTAAGGGAGCTGAAAAAACTCATCAAGTGGCCCATAAAGATAACATATCTCGGAAGGGCATTCAGTCAAAAGCAAGGGTACCTGAATATGCATGCTGCTATCGCCTAAAGGAGGAAGATATAACTAGAACTGGAAACATCCTCATAGCGTTGGTGAGGGGAGAAATGAATCTGAAATTGCTACAATCCTTTTTGGATTCACATGGGATATACAACGTCACGGTTAAAGCGTGGGGGGCAACGGAGGTTGCCCTTGCTTTTGATAACAAAGAGGCTCTGTTATCCTTCATGGCAGGGCATGGAAGGCAATTGGGCGAGAAGTTTGAGCACTTTCGTATAGCATCTCCCTTGGAAGTCCCTTCCAGGCATTTGGTGTGGGTATCCCTGAGGAATGTTCCTTTGGGTGCTTGGAGCGAGTCTTTTTTCTCTACGATAGTAAGTGCGATGGGTACGTACATAACTGTCGATGAGGATACAAGGCTCCACAGACGCTATGACGTTGCGAGGGTTTTAATATCTTCCTCTACCCCAACAATTCAGACAACCAATATACAGGTCAAGTTTGACGAAATATGGATGTCTATCTCAATTCAGGAAGACCAGAGCAAGACGGCTGTAGACTCTGTATTTTACTATCAAGAGGAATCCGGGACTACCTCCAGATCTAAGGCAGATGAAGAACTGTCAACAAAGGATACAGTGGTTAGCGAATCCTCACTGGAAGATATCGACGGAGGAGAGCTAAACTCGGCGGGGTTGTTTTTGGGGGATACAACTACCGGGATGGTTGACTCCGGCGAAGGTCAATTTGGGGAAGTTAATGAAACTGGGACTTTGGGTCAAGATGTATCTTTAAGGAGATTACAAATTTCACCTTTTGGGGTACAGACTGATGCTACTACAATAGGAAACAAATTCAAATTTTCCTTAGGATTGTCTGGGGAAGGGGTATGGCAGTGCAACCCGTTGCCAATTCTTATTAGCTGTGGGTTTGACAAGTACATCAAAGTGGCAATCATGGGGGGTAGGGTATCAGACTATGTGCCGGCAGTAAGCTATGACTGGAGTCTGTTGTGGGATTGGTTCAAGAGGTCAACTCAGGAAACCATATTGACCTTGGCTAGTCACTTCGGCGCCCAAAAAGCCCTGCCACCATGTCAGAGTTTGGTGGGGGACTTGGAAAACATTGTCATTGATTCGGTTCAATATGAACCAAATGAAACAAACGAACCTGCTTCACAAACTATGGGCCGGGACTCTATTGCAACAAAAAAACCCATGACAAATGGGCCTGCCAGTCTTGGGGTCCACGAATCACATGGTCCTGCAAAAAGGGGTAGAGGACGCCCAAGGAAACTACCCAAAGCTGCTGGTTACCCTCCCCCTAAAGCTCCTCTTGCCCCCTCTGCCGTAGGGCAGCCAAATACTCACTCAAGCCAACCGGTTTGCAATCTGAACCTTCAAGCGGTGCCAAGTGTGCCATCCCCAAGCGTCAGCGATTCACCAGGCTCATCGTCGCTACCTCCAAGCTCAAAGTATGCAGGATCCAAAAGACATTTCACTAGAGCTCAGAAAGCTTGGATGCTGGGCAAGGTGTTAGGTTTGCATTTCAAAGGGACAGATGCACAAGCAATAAAAGGCCTAGAAGAAGAGCTTCGCCTCATCAGCCTGAGTTAGCAGGATGCAGAGGAGGTGGGTCTCTTGGAATGTCAGGGGTATGGGAAGAGCAGAGAAAAGAAGATCCATCATTGTTGCAGTGAGGAATTTGAAACCTGAAATTGCCCTGATACAAGAAACGAAATTAGGCTCCGATCGAATCAAGACCTTGGAGTCTTTTGCAAAGGCGGAGAGAATGGATAGTCAGTTTATACCTGCCATTGGTTCTGCGGGGGGATTAATTACTCTTTGGAATCCTGCTATTTTCACTATGGAATCAGTAATAAAAAATGAAAGATTCATTGGTCTGCTTGTGAAGTCATTAAAAGATTCTATGTTGCTATTCATTGTTAATGTCTACGGCCCCAACGTGGATAGTGAAAGGTATGAATTCTTTAATTTATTGGCTGAAGCTTTGAATGTGAATAACTGTTGTAGCATTCTTGGTGGGGACTTCAATGCTATTCTGAATGAAGGGGAAAGGACTGGTAATCAAGGAGGAGTGGAGAATTGTTTTTCTGAATTCGTTGCAGGTTCAAATCTTATTGATCTACCATTGCAAAATGACAAATACACATGGTACAGCTCTCGTTTGGGAGGAATTTGGAGCCGCCTAGACAGGTGGCTAGTTAGTGATGAAGCCATAAACAACTTTGAAGGAATCTGCCAATCAGTGGAAAATTGGGGATTATCAGATCATCGTCCAGTTATCTTAACGTTGGGGGCCATTAATTTTGGACCGAAACCATTCATGTTCTATAATCACTGGCTTTTGGATAAAGAATTTGAACAGTTGGTAGCACAATGGTGGTGCTCCTCGACATTAGTGGGCTGGTCAGCCTTTGTATTACAACAAAAATTGAAAGGACTGAAAGCAGTAATAAAGGAATGGAGAGGCTACGCTGGCTCAGTGAACAGGGAAAAAATAACAGCTCTAGAAACGGATTTACAGGTGACTATGGACAGAATATCCTCTGATGGGGCAGATGCAACACTCAGACAAAAACGGTTGTCTATCCTTGATAGTTTGTGGCAAGAATTCAGAAAGGAAGAGGCCCGGTGGAGGCAAAAAGCCAGGGTCAAATGGCTTAAAGAAGGGGACAGAAACACTTCTTACTTTCACTCCACATGCAAAATCCGCAAGGCCAAGAAGTTGATATCCCACATTGTTGTTGGGGGTGATACTGTTGTAGACCCCAATATGATCAAAGAATCAATTTTCAGCCACTTCCAAACTTTCTTCACAAGGGATAATAGACAAAGGCCGAAATTAAGATGCCCAAATCTTCCAAAGCTGAGTCATGACAAGAAGGCTGGGCTGGAAATCAGTTTCACAGAGAAGGAGATATGGGAAGTTCTGAAATCTTGTGATGGGAATCGGGCACCAGGGCCCGATGGATTTAATTTGAATTTCTTCAAACAGTTCTGGAGCGTAGTCAAGGGTGATGTGGTGAAATTCTTTGATGATTTCCATAGCACCGGGAAGTTAGTAAAAGGCCTCAATGCTACCTTCATAGCTCTAATTCCAAAACACATTAATCCCTCGGCTGTCTCAGACTTTAGACCAATCAGTTTGATTGGTAGTGCTTATAAACTGATTTCTAAGGTGCTAGCAGCGAGATTACAAACAGTTACCCCTTTGCTGGTCTCAGAGAACCAATTTGCTTTCACTCATGGGCGACAAATTTCAGATTGCATCTTAATCGCTAATGAGGTGGTAGATTTCTTGAAAAAAAGAGAAGGAGGTGGATTTCTACTAAAACTTGATTTCGCCAAAGCATATGATAATGTGGAATGGGACTTCCTTCTTGATATTCTCAAGGAAATGAATTTCGGTGAGAGATGGATTAATTGGATTCGTACTTGCGTATCGACGGCTACTCTGTCAGTCTTGGTTAATGGCTCATCTACAAGCTTCTTTGAAATGGAAAAGGGGCTTCGACAAGGCGACCCGTTATCCCCTCTTTTATTCAACCTTTGTGCAAATGGACTATCTTGCATGCTGAACCAACTCCTAGGCGATCACATTTTTTGTGGTGTGAGAATTGGAACCGATCTAGCTTTGAACCACTTACAGTTTGCAGATGACACACTACTGTTTTGTGAGAAAGATGAGGACCAAATAGATATGCTTTGCAATGCTTTATTGTCATTCCTCTTTGCGTCCGGACTCAAAGTGAATCTGCATAAGACAACTCTAATCGGTTGCAATGTCGATGCCACTGAGGTGGAAAGAGTGGCTGGTCTTTATGGTTGGAACATAGGCCAATTACCACTACTCTACCTTGGTGCCCCCCTAGGTGGGAACCCTCGTCACATCTCTTTCTGGGATCCAATGCTGGATAAACTCAGAAGGAAAAGGCGGACCTGGAATTCGAAATTCATCTCCTTAAGTGGTAGATTGACACTGATGAAGGCATGCCTTTGCTCGGTTCCTCTGTTCTTAATGGCTGTTTTCAAAGCACCTATAAAGGTCATTGGAGAAGTGGAGAAAATCCTACGCAGTTTCCTTTGGGGAAAGGAAGAGAATGGTAGAAAAATCGCTTGGATTCCATGGTCCTTGATTTGCCAATCTCAAGAACATGGAGGACTTGGTCTTGGTTTCATAGGGTGGAAAAACAAAGCCCTCTTACTTAAATGGGTTTGGCGCTTCGGATTAGAACACAAAAGCTTGTGGAGGAGACTACTCATTGCAAAATATGCGCTGGATCCTAAGCTGCTGTTTTTCCATGTGGCTATGGTGGAAGGTAAAAACTGGTCCATTCTCATGCAAGATATTGTGAACATTTTGAATGAAGACTCCTTGGTAGCCAAAGGATTGAAAGAAGGACTGATTGTCAACCTTGGAGATGGGTCCAATACTAGATTCTGGGAAGATCCATGGGTAGATATCATGCCACTCCGAAATAGATTTCCTCGGTTGTTCGCCATGAGCTTGAATAAACTAAGCATGGTGGCAGAAGTGGGAGTATTTGTGCAAGGGAAATGGACCTGGGACCTAGCATTCAGGAGAGCCTTCTTTAATTGGGAAGTGGAAATACACAGCAACTTCATCAACCTTTTAAACAGTCACTTTCCCACGAGAGGTTCAGGGGACCGCATTTGCTGGTATTTTGAAAGCTCAGGGCTATTCTCAGTCAAAGGATTATGTAAGTGGGTCGAGGACAAGTTAATTGAAGAAGAACATTGGGCACTTCCATCTCAGGTGAGGAAAATAGTCCCACCTAAGGTGGGATTGCTATTTTGGCAGGGGTGTAACAACAAGATAGCTTGTAAACAAAATCTTCTAAGTCGAGGGGTTTCCTTGGTGGACAACGGTCTCTGCTCGCTATGTTCCCAAGGCCCTGAAACTGCTGATCACCTTTTTCTACACTGTTTGCTGTCTTGGAACATGTGGAGTGACATAGTAAAAAGAGAAGGTGTTGCTTGGGTACATCCAAACTCCTTGGCTGATTTGGCCAAACAGTGGGACTTTCTTTGTGTTAATTCTGATCTTATCTTATGGAAATTAATCCCTTATTCTCTGGTTTGGTCCTTGTGGGTTGGAAGAAATGACTTGATTTTCAGAGACAGAGCTTTCAACAGAGACGAAGTCTGGGATATGCATGTTATGCGAATTGGGTGGTGGGTAAAAGCTAAATGGAAGGACTGCCCGTATAACACTGAACAATTTAGTGCAAATTTCTGCAATATCAGATTGAAAAGGAGTGCTGCGAGCGTTAGGACAGCAAGGTGGCAACCTCCATCGACAGGTTCCCTCAAATTTAATGTTGACGGTGCATCTCAAGGTAATCCCGGACCTAGTGGATTGGGGGGAGTTCTAAGAAATCATCAAAACAGGGTCTTGGGTTATTTCTCTATCAACTCAGATTTTGGCTGGGCTTTTGAAGCTGAGGTTCGTGCTATACTCAAAGCGCTGCAATTTTGCCAGGAATTTATGGTTTATGAGGTGAGTATAGAGAGTGATTCGACTGTTGCGGTGGGATGGATAAACTCCAAATTAAATAGGCCATGGAAACTCCTTAATGAATTAAATCAAATTGATTTCTTGCTGGAGCTAACCAAATGTTCAAAGGTGAGTCACATCTATAGGGAAGCAAATGAGGCGGCGGATTCCTTGGCTAAAGCTGGCTGCAATCGGTCCAATCCCCTTTGGTGGTGTTCCAATTCTTTCAGAGTTCGATGACTTTGTTTTCTTCTCCTCTTTATCGCTGCCCAAGCTGATGGTGTGCCTGCTAGTTGCTCTTTCGTCTCTGGGGTTGCTGTGTGTGGTGTCTCACTTTCTTTGTTTTCTTGTTGTTTTTTCGTTTTTTTCTTCCTGCTTTGGCTTGTTTTTTCCTTTGCTTTTTCTGTTGCTTTGTCTTTGCTTTTGGCTCTTGTACTGTATTCTTTTCGTTATTTATATAATTTCCATTCTCAAAAAAAAACAAACTAAGCACAGAACACACAAATAACGTAATTAGTACGATACAAATCATCTTCAATCACGAAAATTCCAAACTTTGCCCAAATGTGCTTCACTAGATCTGCTTGCAGTTCAAGATGAACATTTAGATCACGCAACTCGGATCTAGCACGCACATGATTTGCAAAAGCGGGTAACACCTCGGTCGAGTATGGTTGCGGTGTACTAGATCCACTTTCCCCAAGTTGCTCAAAATGGGTCCAACGTTGAGAATATAAATCTCGTTCATCCTCAACAATCATATTATGTAATATGATGCATGACCTCATGATGATACCCAAATCAGCTATGTCCCACAAGCGAGCTAGTTCACGGATGATTTTAAAACGAGCTTGAAGCACTCCAAATGCACGTTCGATGTCCTTCCGACATCCCTCCTGATATTTTGCAAATAACTTATCGGGTTCACTTTGAGGAAGTCTAATCGATTTGACGAAAGTTGGATAAGAAGGGTAGATACCATCAAGATAGTATGCCATATTATAGGGACGTTGATTCACAAATAAATTCACATTTAGAGCCTTTCCCTGTTCCACGTCATCAAACACTGGTGACCAATCTAGAACGTTTATATCGTTCAACGTTCTCGGACATCCAAAAAATGCATGCCAGATCCATAGATCATGAGATGCAACTACTTCAAGAATAACTGTTGTGGTTCTCTTATCCCCTCTAGCAAATTGACCTTCCCATGCTTTAGGACAATTTTTCCACTCCCAGTGCATGCAGTCAATACTCCCGATCATGCCTGGGAACCCCCGCATTTCACTAACATGTAGCATTCTTTGCAGGTCATCTTGGGTTGGTGCTCTCAGGTACAATTGCTCATACAATCGTATGATTCCTTTACAGATTCTACGTAAACACTCCAATGTTGTAGTACCTTCTATTTTGATGTACTCATCGACCGCATCTGCAGCCACACCATATGCTAACATTCGCATTATTGTGGTACATTTTGCTAAGGGTGATATACCTTCTTTATTGGCTGCATCAACTCGCTGGGTGAAATAGTTATCACTACTTGAAAGGTCTGCAACGATTCGAAGGAAAACATGTTTTTGCATTCGGTACCGACGACGAAACATTGCATCGTCATATGTAGGCTCATTGGCAAAGTAGTCGTCAGTTAGCCTTTGGTTTGCCGCTGCATGATGTCTACTGAGATATTTTCTACTACGAGGTGCACTATCTTCCAATATTTTGTTTCGACGCTCTCTAAATCGATTGACTATATAAGTTTCTTCAATTTCACATTTTTGAAGGTATGTTGTCATACCAAAAGGATATTCCGATGGATCCATTTGTTGTGAAATTTGAAGTAGATTGGAAGAGATTTGAGATATTGGTACATCAATGGATCTATGAGTCCATATATATAAGTATATTGAATGGTGGACACTGACGGATTCAAAATAAGTTATCAACTAGAGTTAATAATCGGATAAGGACTAAGTTACCACTTGAAAATTATTAAAGCAAATACTGACAGACTTGACACCACTTGAAAATTATTAAAGCAAAGACTACAGACTTGACACCACTTAAAAATTATTAAAGCAAACACTGACAGACTTGACACCACTTGAAAATTATTAAAGCAAACACTGACAGACTTGACACCACTTGAAAATTATTAAAGAAAACACTACAGACTTGACCGAATACAGAGAAATACTCGATTAGACTTCATTTGGAAATAGCTCTTGGGACAACTGCTTCAACATCTCTTTCTTACGGTCATCGAGATGCTCTTCGGAACTTAGCTTTAGATACAATTTCATTTTCTTAGTATGAGTCTTGTCTTTCATCAATTGGTTAGCCTCCTGTTGCATCGATGCTATCTTGTCCAATCGTTCAAGTTCTTTCTCCTTGAATTGTTTGTATTCAGCCCACTCTTTGTCCATCACTTCCAAGGCAACTTCTCTGCTTTTCTTTTTATTACCCTTTTTTTTAGCTGCATCCCTACCCATTGGACGAGCAATCGATCCTATAGAGTTTTTAGCTGCATCACTCTCTTAGATCCACTACTTCTTGAGCTACCATTTCCTTCTACTTGACTACAAAAACGTGGTTGATCACGGAGAGCGTGCCATTCTGCAATCAAAGTAAATTGAACATTCTTTCCACTTGCGTATAATTTCTGCGCTTTTGCCAAAATATCATTCTCCGACCAACCGTTTTCTTGCAAATGCTTAGCGCCATCATAAGCGTCAATCCATTTACCCAGTATTTTGTTCATATAATTAAAACGGTTTCGGCATGCAACTCCATCGCACGGAGGATCGAATGAGCAATGCTCATTACAATTCTCAGCAATTTGACCCCAATATGTTTCTCCTTTCTGGTTTCTCCCGACAACACTGCTTGTTCCATATTTAATCCACCCCCTAATTAGCACCAAATTTTGTTCAATGCTCCATGGTGGCGACTGATATTTCTTACTCTTAGGAGTTGAATCCTATTGATTTGGAGTGACTTCATTAGCAGCTATCAAAGTTCCATATTTAATCCACCCACTAATTAGCACCAAATTTTGTTCAGTGCTCCATGATGGTGACTGGGTTTTCTTGCTCTTAGGAGTTGAATCCTCTTGATTTGGAGTGATTTCATTAGCAGCTGTCATGCCACCAAGAGTTATTTGTGTTAAAAATTCGGGAAATTCAGGTGCACCAACACTTGGAAAATTTTCATTCACCATTGGCATATAACCATTAAACGGGGGTGTTTGAGATGGATATCTCATCCTAGATCCATGATGTGGATGAAAGTTTGGAACAAAGGATGACTGGTTGCAATTTGGTGGCAAACCAAAATTATGTATGTTTTGAGGGCGTTGGTTGGAAAATTAATTTGGATCTTGATAATTGTTGAGATTTTGGTAGTTGGAAAATTGATTTGGATCTTGATAATTGTTGAGATTTTAGTAGTTGGAAAATTGATTTGGATCTTGAAAATTGTTGGGATTTTGGTAGCTTAATGGGTATTTAGAAGAATTATGGGTGTTGAAATGGTAATTGTTGGGATCCATTTCACAACAAAGGCTAATAGAAAGATAATAAAAATAGTGAAAAACTTGGTTTTTTTTTTTCTGTGTCCAAATCATGAATTTTGGTCAAGAAATTTTTTTTGCAATGAAATAATTGAGTTCAAAAAATTAAGATGATCAAAATCCAGACAGCCAATCAGGAGGAGCCACGTGTCTAACAAGATAAACCAACAACTCTTTCTCTCTCCGCGTCTTATCGGCGCGTGTGGTGCACGCGCCTGGCGCCCGCCACGTGTCTCTGGTACCTACAACTTCAACATGTTGAACTCCCTCAATACCTCTCTCCTCCACATCATCTTCAACAAAACTCAACAAACCACTACACTATCTCAACAAAACTCAACCCCCCTATCAACACCCTCATTATAAACGGTCTAAGTGTAAATTAGACATCCAATGGTAGACACTACTTTCGAGAGTGTCTTAGTTGTAAGACCTCCCCATTAAAGTTGCTCTAAGATCCGGATCAGGATCTTGACAACGTTATCTTTATAGTCTAAGCGACACAAAAATGCTTCATTTTGCCAATTTCATTCATTTCCATTTAATTCCAATTCACTCAATTTCCCTCCAATAATCACGCCAAATAAAAGGTTTATCACATTGTGAACACTTACAAGAATCATTGAAATCTACTATCTATTGTATCCTGTAGGAAAGACCAATGGCTGAAACATCTCCCTCTTGAATGCTAGGTGGCTAACATGTAATCAAAATGCAGACAAAGTGTTCCTCTTGAATGCTAGGTTGCCAACATGTAATCAAAATGCAGACTCCAACGCTTTATTTTCGGTCAGGTATCTAAGCTCCAAAGCTGGGAACTTGAGTAACTCAAATTTGGGAAACATAGTGTTCTGCCACGAGACGGCGCAAAATCTTGCCAGTGGCGGTCTTGGGCAAAGAATCGGTAATGAAGACCTTTTTGGGGACCTTGAAAGATGCAAGATTCTTCTTGCTAAATCTTAAAACCTCTGCCTCATCAATGTTTGATCCTTCTCTTGGGATGATTGCGCAATGTATCTGTTGTAAAGATAAAAAAACATATGACCAACACAGTTACAACGAACTAGTATGTGGATAATTGATGTTTTCCAACAATTTATGTTTCATACTTTCATTGTCTTTATTACCTCTTGCAGTACAGATATAAAAAGATGCCCACTTAATGATTCTTGGTAAGTTTGAACTAATTATGAATCTTTTTGAACCATTTTAGGTGAACCAATGCAAATCAAGTAAAAGGTGGGTATAATTCTGAAGCTACTTGTCTTAACACTATGGACTCATCTTGGATAAGATTAAATACCTCAGAATATAAGTTAAACAACCTCTTGAAATTTTAGGGGAGAATTTCATAATATTATGTCATACCAGTGTCACATATTTGAGTATAAGTTGCTTCTAGCAAACAAGTAGTTTTCCTTAACAACCAAAATTTAATATAGCTAAACCATTTGAAGAAATAAGTTCGTGTTTGGATATACGGTGAAAACCTATTGTGAAACGAAAATCATGGTGGAATAAAAATTAGAAAATTTATTTATATCAACATGATTTTGGTTTCAACATTCACTTGGGCCACACGAAATAATTTTCAGATTAGGGTCATGAATAGTTGTTCCCTTCTGGTGGAAATTAAGTTAATTTATTTGACACAATATTGAAAGCCTAATTCCATTTGCCAAAAGATGTTCAGATAAAAAAATGGAATATTCTCAAGCAGAATAGTTTTTTTATGTGGGTACATTATCAGAGTATGTATGACTTTTGAGGGATAAAATTAGAAAAACTCCCATACCATATGAATATTCGGTTCCATTTGGCTTTTAGGTAGATGTTACCTCAATGGTATGGTAGGACCACACTCATGACCGATCAGGGATTACAAACCAATGCAAAAGATAGGAGTGTCATCTCACATCCAATAAAAATATGCATATGAAACCAAGTAAGTCCAATGTTTATTCTTGGGTCATATGACCTTTCAAAATATGATAGGTCCATTTGAGATCCAGATGCAGTTATGTTCTGATGAATGATTCGGTGAATACAACTTAGCTATGTATTGTGTGATAAATAAAAATAGATAATTTCTCTGGTATTTATTTAAAAGTGAAGGGGTTTCTCTTCAGACTAAATTTGCCATGACTTATTCTATAATAAACTTTTATAACTTACAATTTAGTTATTTATACGTTAAATAATAAATTAAAGGATTCTAAACCCTCACATTTTGAAATGGTAGAAGAGCAACGCCTATAAAATATCTGTAATTATCTATATACAACAATATAGAAGTGGTGTGAAAAATCTGTTGCTCAATTATTGTTTCTTTCAGTGTGAAGGGAAAAGATAGAGAAGATATGGAAAGTGCAAGAACCAAAAATAAATGAGAAAACGACATACCTCTTCGCCATACTTCTCATCTGGCACTCCGAAAGCAACTGCCTGGGCTATCTCTGGATGGGATAGGAGGACAGCATCCACTTCTATTGGGGATATTTTCTCTCCTAAAAATCATGATAAGATCACGACAAATAAATAACAGAGATAAATAGAAAATATTTTAAATAACGAAAATTGGTGAACCCTAATATGCACCACTTTTTTTAACCTGCTATAACATGTCAACATATTATTTTAAATAAATTTAATATATAACAAATTTTTAATAATACTTTTTTTTTTAAAAAAAATAATGTGTTGACCTGCTATAACCGATTAAAGTAGTAGTGCATATTAGGGAAAATTAAGATTTTCTCCTTTTTTTTTTTTTTTGGGTGATACTAAATAAGTGCAAATAAAATTCAAATGTTTCATATTTCTACGTTTCATTTCATCTCAACGTGCTTACCAAATTAAAGCCCAATTAACATCATTATCACACCGTCCATAATAATCAGCTAACAATATATGACGTCCGGATCACGACAGTTTCAAACTACTAATTAAGTATTTTTTTTATTACAGATCAATTTTTTATTATGATCTATCTGTGAATCATGCAAATGTTAATTAAGAACTTTCTTGAAGAACAATTAAACAATTAAACAATTAAACAATCTAGATGAGAAGAAATAATAAAACACATAGGCTTCTTTCAAAGAATATAAAATAAAACACATAGGCAAGTACAATAGCAAAAGTCGATGACAGGTCTTCAACAAAAACATTTAACAACTAGCTTGCATCTCGTGGGTTGCATAGAAATTCCTCTTTCAAACATTTATAAATAAAAAATAAAGACTTGCATAGTTAGACAAAATCAGTCTCATCCGGACACCTATTCAATCACACTTATTCATTTCATTTCTATTTATATCACACTTTAAATTGCAGTAAGATAAAAATGCAAACCATATTTTAAGTTGCATTATAAAAAATATACATAAAGCAAGTATGGATTCATATTATTTTTCATCCAGTGTTTTAAAGCGTTATACGGGGTGGCATGGCATGAGAATGGTATCAATAGATTTTCCCTATAATAAATGAATAAAAACCATATAATATAGATAAGAAAAATACCTCCTCTATTTATGAGCTCCTTGATCCGACCCACGAGATGCAAGTACCCATCAGAATCAAAGAACCCAATATCACCCGTATGAAACCAACCAAACAAAAACGCCGCCGTATTAGCATCCGGGTTATTCTTATACCCTTTCGTCACATTAGGCCCCCTAATACAAACCTCTCCATTAGCCTCAGCCTCCATGACCCGACCCGTTTCATTCAATATCGCCATCTCCTGACCCACGGGCTTCCCCACCGACCCGGGCTTGTGGGGCCCATCCTGCGGCAACGGGTTCGAACACATGAGATGAGACGCCTCCGTCATCGCATACGCCTCCAAAACCGGAGCATCGAACGCCTCCTCTAACCGACCCATGATCACCGGTGCGAGCGACGCGCTGCAGCTTCGAATAAACCGGAGCTTCGGGTAAACCGGTTCCGGGTTATTCAGGTGGCGATCCAGTATGATCTGGTGTACCGTAGGAACCGCGGTGTACCATGTGGCGTTATACTTCACCATGTCCTTCCAGAACGTCGACGCCGAGAATCTCCCCGCCGCCGGGAGCGTCACCGCCGCGCCGACGCCGAGTGAACTCAGCAACCCGGCGATTAGGCCGTGGACGTGGAACAGCGGGAGAACGATCACCGTCGAGTCGGACTCAGTGAGTCGGTACACGGACTGAATGTTGCGTACTGAGGAAGCCAGGTTGTGCTGACTCAGCGGGACTCCCTTGGGGCGGCTCGTGGTGCCGGAGGTGTGGAGGAATAGCGCTATGTCCGACGGCTCGTTACTGAGTCCGGCGACCGAGTTGACAGAGTCGGGTTCTGACTCGGTGCGGTTCAGAGAGACGGTTAACTTGACTTTTTCTTCACCTTCGGCTTGGGTAAGCGAAGCCGAGCCGAGAGGAATGTTGAGCTTGGAAGCTGCGGCTTCAGCAGGTTTGTTTCCTTCTACCGGCGTTAACAGAATCTTCGATTCGGAGTCGGATAAATAAAACTCGAACTCTTCCGATGTGTAAGCCGCGTTTAATGGTGCCGCCGTGGCTCGCGCTCGGATAACGGCTAAAAACATTATAACAAACTGCAAAAAAAGAAAAAAGAAATAAATCAATAAATAAAAATTATGAAAATGACCTAATTTTTGAGGGATTGGGGGCGAACCTCGACGGTGTTGGGGAAGGTGAGAGCGACGACGTCACCGGGGTTGATCCCGGCGGAGACCAACCGAGCGGCGGCGAGTTCGACGAGTTTGTCGAGGTCGGAGTGGGTGAGGTCTAACTTTCCGGCGACGGAGAGGGCTCGTCGGGAGGGGAATCGTTCGGCGGCGCTGCGGAGCAACCCTGTGAGGGTTATTGGGGTTTCCATTGTGTTTTTTCTTAACGATGAATGATGATGAGTCTATGAGTGGTGAGGATGTTGAAGGGTGATTCGTGTGATATATATAGTAATAAAGTGGGTCGACGTGGGTGGCGGTGGCATCTACGAGGCAAAGGCAAATTAGCAATTCTCCGTGAGTTTCTTTGTAGTTATCATCTAAAAGCACAATGTTCAATGGATCAAATGATGTTAACAAATTGGGCTTTTCCAAAAAGAATGATACTAGTAAAATATGCAATAATTAATTTTTTAATACTGTATATTAAGTAAGAAATTAGTATAAAATTTAAAAAATAAGAAATTAATTATATTTTTAAAAAATAGAAGATAGTTATGCTTTTGATTTTACAGGATGACATATAAATGATTAAAAATCATGTACTTAAATTATTATAGTTTATTATTGAATATTTATTTTGATTAAAGAATATTTTTCAATTAACTATAATGAACATGGAAATTTTTAGAATATTAAAAGTATAAAAGAAGTAAAAGTTATTTTTTTGACATATACCTCGTGGTCGTGGAGCAAATGTCCCTAGGCCTAGCCTAGGTTAGTTGAGAAGAGTGGAAAGAAGAAGGTTCAGAGTGGATTATCCAATGGTTGTGGTGTACCTGAAGGCTCTAGTTCTTTGGAGGCACATTTTTTTTTAGGGTCAAATGGTAGTTGCCATGATTTGAACCCTAGCCCTTCACCATGCAATCCATTCATTTCTCTTAACTCACCAAGTGAGATATCCTCCCCCTCCAATCTTTGGAGGCACTTGAGGGGAATCAGTTGATGATTTTGCCATCAGAGTATTCGGAGCCTTATGGTGTTATGACTAGAGCGAGGAGTGCCCTCTTAATGGGGAAACGCTTGGGCATGACCTATGATTGTTCAGATGTGACTGATTTGAGCCAGATTGGGAACATGATTCAAGCGCACAAACCTCCACAGGGTGGTGGTTGGTTGTTTCTCTTTCTGGTCGGGTATGGTGAATTTTTTTAAATTGACTTTTTGGAGGCCTCCTGTTTATTGTGCTGACTTTCTTTTTCTGTTTTAGGGATATTTGTAAAGTTTGATCTGTAAGACCAAGATTTGGTCATGTAGTACAACTCTATGCTTTGATGAATACATGTTAACTATTGTGTATGAACAATTATGGTACTCTAACATTGTTTTTCTGAATGTTTAAATGACAGGCTCTGACTCTGGTCAGTACTCACAATTATCAGAAACATTAAGCCAAAGAGTAACCAATGCAACGCTTTCGCACTCACTATGTTCTGATTGAACAGTAGTATATGCTTCAGAAGTTCTGAAGATGATAAGCTCTGATGTGGATTCAGATCAGCGTCAAGTTCTGAAGACCAGAAGCTCTGAAGGTCCAGAAGCTCTAAAGGTCCAGAAGCTAAGAAGTGAAGATTCTGAAGTCCAAGAGTAAGCTGGCTCTGAAGACCAAGTACTTCCAACTCTGATGACCAGAAGCAGAAGATACGAAGGTCAGAGGATCCAAGCTTCTCTCTGACTCTGATCACCAAGCGTCATAAGTTCCAACATGAAGCGTCGTCTGATCAGAAGTCAACTAGGATAAGGCTCACGTCGCTGTCCAAGTACAAAAGCAATTGTACTATCCTGACGACCTTACCTAAGATGTTCAGTCACAGCAGAATCTGGAAGTTCCGGATTTGCCCTCCAACGATAGCATTTCAAACAGCGAATACAATCCTAATCCTTGGAGTATAAATAGAGGCTGAAGATTGAAGAAGCGTCTAAGAAACTTTGTACAAACTTAAGCAACCATTCAATATTCTCTTAGCAATCTTTCTTCAATAGTTCTTACTGTGTTTACCTTAGCTTTCTCAGAAGCACTCATTGTAAACCCAAAACCCCCAAACAGTTAGTTTGATTTCCTTAAGGGACCAAGGTTGGTCAGCTCCTTGAGAAGACTAAGAGAGTGAATCTTAGTGTTTGCTAGTTCATTGTATTGTTAGTCACTGAACAGGTTGCTAGTGCAGTTGTAACAAACATTGAATAGTGGATTGCCTTCATTCTAAGAAGGAAGAAATCACGTTAACGGGTGGACTGGATTAGCTTGAGGGATTTATCAAGTGAACCAGGATAAAATACTTGTGTGCTTCTTTTCATCTCTTATCTTTGCACCTTGTGTTGTTTGTTCGAGAGATTTGTCTAAATCTCAAGAAAGAAAAGTTTTTGTTGAAAACGCTATTCAAACCCCCCCTTTCTATCGTTTTTCATACCTTCAATTGGTATCAGAGCGCAAGTTCTGATTACCACACCTAACAGTGTTCAGTGATCCGGGCCGGTGTGAAAAACTGAGATGGCTACCACAAGTGATGCGCAAAAGGATGTCTACAGTGCAAAACCTCCTATCTTTCATGGACAGAAGTGTGAGTACTAAAAAGACAGAATCAAAAGCTTCTTTCTTGGCTTAGATGCTGATCTTTGGGATATTATTGTGGATGGCTATACGCGTCCAGTTGATGCGGACGGCAAAAAGCTTTCAAGAGAAAATATGACGCCTGAGCAAAGGAAGAAGTTCTTCGAGCACCACAAAGCTAGAACCATTCTTCTCAATGCTATCTCCTTTGAAGAATATCAAAAGATAGCTGATCGTGAGTATCACTACAAAAAAAACGGGATTTAGCGGCAGTTTTTTAGTGTCGGTTAGTGCAGCCGCCGCTAAAACGCTAAGTTAATATTTAGTTTTGTGACTTAGCGGCGGTTGAGAAATTGATAGCGGCGGTTATAACCGCCGCTAATGTTTAATATTAAAATATTCATGAATCCACGCTTCGCTCCAAGACGCGGAGAGAACTTATATTCCTCGCGCCCTCTCCAATTTATTAACAATAGAAACCCTATTTCCCCTCCATGTTCCCTATTTCCCCTCCATGTTCCCTATTTCCGTGTAACCGCTCCACCTCTTCACCCAATTCTGATTTCGTTGTTGACAAACAGGTGCATAAGCCTTCACCGCTTAGGATCCTCTCGCTCCTTGTTCCAATCGCTGTTCTCGGGCTCCATCTCTGTTCGCTGGTCCAGCTCTGTTTCTGCTCGCCAAAAATCTCCCTTTGCACTGGGTTTTCTTCCTCAGGTAATTGCACTTCTTGACTTGGACTTTGTTCATTGTTTACTCCCTTTGTTCACTATGTCGTTCATGGCAAGAAGTGGGTCTTGAATTTTTGTCATTTTGCAATTGCTAGTGGAAGGCAGCGTGGTCGTCTTTTCGTTTGAGGAGGAAGTTCGAAGAGGACAGTATTGGGTTTGTGCGTTATTGGCTTGAAGGCAAGCGGTGAGTTCATCGTTTTACAAATGTAAATTTCTTTGTAGCTTTTAAAATCCTTGGTGCTTTGGTTCCATGCTTTCCTTGCTCCTCCATTGCGCTTCAATATCATACTCTTTCTCCTTTTGCTATGTTCTACTGTTTGTTTTTTGGGTTAAGTTTGTGCTTCAAAGTGTTCACTGGGAGTTGGTCTGCTATGTTGTAGTGTTTCGGGTATAGATGGATTTTTGTATTGTAGAAGATATTATTACATATCTAGCTTATTTATTAAGTCAATGGTCTCGTGCATTTGTGTAAAATTTGATGAAAGTTGAAGTAAGTTTGCCATGATAAAAAGTTAAGAGAAGCTAATGGTAGATTAGGGAGGATTACCATACTTATCATACAAATTCTACCTTATTCCCACCAAGCTACATGATTATATAATCTTAGGAGCATAAGGAACTAATATATATCAGATATAGTATTGCAGCAGCTATCCACAAAACACGTGGTACTGTCCTCATCATTAGCAGCCCCAACTTAAGCCCATAGTGTTACTTTAGAGAGCTCATTTTTAAGTAGTGCCCAGGGTCCAAGTCCCATTCATAATAGAAATCAGACCTACTATGATGATGCAGACCCATTTGAGCCCAAGTTGCACATGGTTATGAAAATTCTTGAACCAATTGATTTGTTTTATTGTCATAGTTTATACACACATTTACTAGTTATTGATGATGCCACTGCGTTCTAATGCAGTCACCTGTTGTTGGCTTCTTGGTGTTATCCTGAATTTAAGGACAAGGTAAACATGAAAAATACTAGTGAACTATATGATATGTGCTCCACGCTTCAATTGATTTTATGATTTGGTTACTAGACTTTTGATGTTTGTAAATATTTATTTGATTATCTTAATCTTTTTCATTCTATGTACTTATGAACCTATGATTATCTTTTTAAGAATTCAAAAGTCCTTTGGACTTCCAAAATGAATGCTCTTATTCATTCCCTACACTAGTAACATACTTGTAATACTGTTGTGGTGGGTTTAGAATGTGGGAGATTCATTTGTAGCCGTAGAGTTGGTGGAGTTTAGGCAATTGGTTCATCAAGGATTGCATTGTAAAACATGGTTCATCTTGGGCCACCTATTCTGTTACAAAGGCTTTAAGATAGATTTGGTTATCTATTAAAATACATATAATTTAAAGGGCTTCTTTCACGATCTCAAAATAAAAGCTCTTCTCATTTTCTTCACTAGATTTATGTGCTTTGTCTTTTTCTATAAGTATATATTTTTAAAGAAATGCTGGTGAAGCTTTTAGATCACCTTAGAGTGAACAACTTTTTAATTTTTGATTAGTTTGATGACTTACTTGATTTCTTAACTCTAATTGCAGGGGTTTAATATATCTTTTCTTTCTTTCTGGAGTTGTGTATCTTGGTACTTTGATCCTGACGTAAGGTAGCTTCTATCTTTTATTTTTACATACACTTGTTCAGTATCAAATGGAAACTGTACCATGTCAATTTTACGCTCTTTCTTTTTTGTTGTAATGTTTTTAGATTCAAGTAGTACTAGGTTCTATTTACAATACACTCAGACCATGAAACTGAAGTCCAATGTAATGAAGAAGACAGTGGCCGGTCTTGGACAGTTCAAGTGATAGGTATGATTTTTTGTAATTTAGTAGTGCTTTATAAATTAGTGTTAGACAAATATATAATGTATGTGATTTTGTGTATTTTTTTGTTAGATTCACAAGGGAATATTAAAGAAAAGGATTTAAAGGTAACACAAGTTTGGAAGCTCCCTCATGGTGAAAAGGTAATAATTCCTTTTGATGGAGCTGTACCAATGGGAACAAAAGTTGATGGCTTATTGGGAGGATGCCTTGGTGTATTGTCAAGGGACTTTGTAGCCTTTCCCATATGCTATGAGAATTGGCCGGCTGTTTCAAAGGTTAAGAAAGATGCAGCATGGGATAATACTATTAAGGTATGAATGTGAAGCAATTTTTGAATTATGAAATTCAGTTTTATTGTAACTAACATTTAATGTTTTTTAAGGAAAAATTTTATTGGGATGAACGTTTTGAAGATGCTGCACGTTCTTACATTATGAAGGACATTGGGAAGAAGTGGAGGAGTTTTAGACTTAGATTGTATGCAAAATACTATCGCAAGAAGAAAAGTTTTGAAGAGAATATTGCTAACCCTCCACTTTCAATTCCTAAAGATGATTGGGCTGAGTATCTTATTTACCGTTCCAAACGGAAGACTAAGGTATTACTTTGAACTACAGTGTTTTAGATTGAAACCATAGTAAGTCTAATTACTTATTTTCATGTTTACAGGAAATGTGTGAAAAAAACCAAAAGAATAGAAGCAAACTCACTATTAATCACACTGGTGGATCAAAGAAGCTTAAGAGAAGAAAATATGAAATGGTTACAATGATTTTATTGAGTTACATTTACTTGTTGTTTTATTATATTTTGATACTAACAATTAACATGTATTTTTTAATAGGAGGCAAAGACAAATAAAGAAATTAGCAGAGGAGTTTTATATGTTGAAACTCATAAGAAGCATAATGGGTCATTTATTAATGAAGAAGCACAGACTATATGTGTAGGTTTTTTTTTATTGTAATTGTAATTTGTTATTTAGGATGCACAAGCTATACTTGTACAATCATTATTTAAGTGTTGTTTTTATTATCATTGTAAACTCATGCAGGAAAAGATTTGTAACATTGAAAGCCAAGGCACCACCTCAGCTAAGCCATCTCAAAATGATTCTCTTGGACAAGTCTTAGGACCAGAACGTTGTGGGAGAGTTCGGGGCATGTCTTTTGGAGTGTGTCCTTCCCAAGTTTTTGGGTCTAGAATTGAAAGATTTTGTGGCACTACTCCCTCCTCTTCTACTGCTAGTGCCACTGACATGCAGTTGCAATTTGAGGTTGATAAATTACAATCAAAAGTGGCATCAGATTCCCAGTTGATTAAAGAAATGGCAAACACAATCGCCCTTCTATGTCAGCAGACAAATGTGCCTTTACCTGCTTCAGTTTCCTCAGTTACAAGTGAAGTAAGTTTTTTCCATTCACTCATTAGTGTGATTTGGTGTTTTTTGCATTGATATTTGAATTGCATGCTATGTATACTGTACATCTTATTTCTTTTGTAACATTTTCATTTGCCTCAACTTTTTTGGAACTTGCATTGTCAATTGATTGGCTACTGAAATATATAGAAAAATTATCATGCTTCAAGGTGATATATGTTTCAGTGTTAATTTCTCATTCTGGAAGTAGTAACTTTATTTTGTGCGTATTCTCATGATACTTATTGGAATTGAATGTTGCTTGGTTCATTGGGAATATAACATAGTAATCTTAAGTATGTACATGTTAAATTGAGATTGGCTTTTTGTTGGTAATTATCTAGGTGCTGTTATCATTTTCTTGCTGCCTTCTTGTTGTTTGTTGGCCGTGGTCTCAGTGCAGGTGAAAGGAATATAATGGAGTTTTGTCTTTTAGCGGGCCTTTTAGTGTTGCAGTGTGTAGGAATGGGCTATGCGGATGCTGTTGGATTATTTTAAGTCTTTAGAATTTAGCTTTCATTTTGTTTGATATTTTGCTTGTTTCATTCATTGTCAGTTGATTTGCTACTTTAAGTGAAACATAGAAAAATTGCTTCAGGGTGATATCTGTTTTAATTTCTCATCAAACCAGAACCACTTTGCCTCTCAGCTTAACAATTTTTCTGCATAATTTGTGTTGGGCAGTAGTAACTTTATTTTGTGCGTATCTCTCATGATACTTACTGGAATTGAATATTGCTTGTTTCATTGGGAATATAACAATCATCTTAAATATTATGTACAAGCTTCAGATCCTGATCATGATGTATATCATAAAAAACACGCACAATTTTGAAGTTCTTTAGCTTGTTGTAATGTCCTATGACCATACTTAGGATGTTCATAAGGGATATGCTCTGGTATTTTATGAATTAGTTCATTGTTATGTAACTTTATTTAATTTTAAGTTTCCTGTAGAATTAACATTGTATAATGCAAAACCATCTGCTGAAATTGAAATGCTATGTATATTATTAATGTTTGGGTGCAGAAGTTTTGATGGTTGGGTTGTGAATTCGAGTGATTGGTTGATGTGCTTTGAAATTTTTAGTTTTGCAATTCGTTGATTCAATCTTTAGTGTCTTATTTGTGTTTTTGTTTTTTTGCAGACAATAGTGCAAGATGTTGTTGCCCAATTTCCAACTCAAGGAGAAGCTAATCAATCACAAAATGATGAAGCAAATGAACCAAATAATGTTCGAGGTTGATATGGATATCTAGTTTACTAGGAAGTACTTATTCAATTCAATGAAACTTATCCTAGCCTTGATGAGAAGACTTTTAATTAGTATTTTGTTGTCTTAGACGTTTACCTCCCTACTGTTGCAGGTTTTGCTATTGTTTATTTTGTAGTACACTTTTCTTAGAAGACTATCTTATGTAATACTATTATGTTTTATCATCATTTAATGAACCTTTTAATTTTATCATATATATGATGTTTATCTATTTAGTTTATCATATAATGGTAGAAAAAACTAATATAGCTTAAAGATGAATTTTAATAAATAAGAAATTGTGAGGAAAAGAAATCAGAAAAAAAAAACGCACCTACTATCTGGGTTAAATATAAACCTCGCAATCGCAAATGTATATAGCGGCGGTTAAAGCCGCCACTAAAGGAAATAAAACTAAAAACATAATTTTAGATTTTGCGTCGGTCCGACGCAATAAGCCACATATATTTAGCGGCGGTTACAACCGCCGCAAAAAAAACCGCCTCCAAATATTTAGCGTCGCCAGTTTTTACGTCGTTTTTTTAACCGACGCCAAGGGTTTTAGTGGCGTTTATAACCGCCGCTAAAGGCAAAATTAACCGCCGCTAAATCCCGTTTTTTTTGTAGTGTATGCTAAGTCTATCTTTGATTCCTTAAAGATGACTCATGAAGGAAACAAAGAAGTAAAAGAGACAAAGGCATTGTCTTTGATCAGGAAGTACGAATCCTTCCAGATGGAACCTGACGAATCCATTGAAGATATGTTTTCCAGATTCCAGTTGATTATTGCTGGAATAAGATCCCTCAACAAAAGATATACCACTGCTGATCATGTCAAGAGGATTGTTAGAGGCCTTCCTGAAAACTGGGTATGTAACGCCCCGAATTTCAGGGGTTACGGTAACAATCTGATAAAATAAATATGCAATGTTTTCCAAAAGAATGTATAAACACGAGTATATTTTTTTTCTTTTCGAAGTATTTCCAAAACATGTTAACTGTAAATAAATTTACAGTAAACCATGAACAAGGCGAGTATCTGCAACCCTAAATATAAATTTCTAAACTCATTATGCAAGCTTAAACCAATAACGGTAAGCTCTCTAACCCAAGGCTCTATCCCTACACTCGACTCTATTCTTCGAGTCATCCACAGTTCTTCAAGTTCTTCTCTCCGACTCGTACGAAGGTCAAGCTCCATCGAAGATTCTTCATCGCCTAATAGCGTTAAGCGCCCACACAACAAATAACAAACAGAAATGGTTAACTCCATACAACTACCACGTATAAAAGAGAAAAGCATGCTATTCAAATTTAATTGCATAACATGATGAATAAACTAGCAACTTAATTCAAGTTAGATGACAACTCATCCAACAATATGAAGTCAAATTACCTATCAACGAAATCGACAATAGGGATTTAAAACATATATCAACGACTTCACCATATATAACCACAATAGATAAGCTAACAATATAATCCAAGACAGATATCAAGAGAAGCAGCAACATAGAATTAAACCAGATATAAACAACATCAACAATATTGAATCAAATCTTATGACAATAACCTCAAATCAGATATCAACAACCTTAAAAATATAACATCAAATCAGATATCAACAATCCTCAACAATATAACATCAAATCAGATATCAACAATCATCAACAACATAACATCAAATTAGATATCAACAACATAATAACAAAGATTTAAATTAGATACAATAGCCTCAACATTATGACATCAAATCAGATATCAACAATATCACATCAAATCAGATATCGATAAAAACAATAGAAGAAAATATTATTGCCCTAAAATGCAACTATATGCTGCTACAAAAATGGATCAATCAATATCGTCTCGCAAGACGGGACAGACGTGGAACGACAACCACTGAATGCCACTTAATAACGCCTCAAAAGACGGGACAACCATGTGGAACCACAACCATTGAATGCCACTTAATAACGCCTCGAAAGACGAGGCAACCATGTGGAACGACAACCATTGAATGCCACTTAAAAACGCCTCGAAAGACGGGACAACCATGTGGAACGACAACCACTGAATGTCACTTAAAAACACCTCGAAAGACGGGACAGGCATGTGGAACGACAACCACTGCACTGCCACTAAGTTTCAGCCCTATATGCCAAAATCAATCAACAATTCTAAATCCAAAAAAACAGGTCAAGTATCAACAACAACCATGTCTTATCCACTAGAAAGCAGTAAACGACCGAAGCCTCTCAGAAAACGGAGACACACGTCTCAATAAGTTCACTCGGCCGAAGCCTTTAGAAAACATTTGGCACAAGCCTCAGAAACAGTCAACATAAGCAAGCATACAACATTGAAAGCATACCAACATTTCAATCAATTGCCAATCAAGTTTAAACAACTTCATCTCAAACGCATGCAGTGCGATAAAAGCATGCAAGACTCAAAGACGCTCTAAAACTGAGTTACCCTTACCTTAGCCAATTTCTCCATCTAAGCTCAATATCCCAGTCCAATCCAAAATAAAGCTCCCGAACTCAGCAAGTTCCTCGGGCGTCCTCCTCAGTTGTGAAACCTCACCAATTGCTCCAAAGTCTCTTTCCTCAGCTCAACTCGTTCCAAACCTTAAGCAAAGTATCATTGCTTAGTTTCTAAGAAACAATACAACTATTAACACTATCATAACCCGAAATGAAGCTTTCGAAGCTCTAGAGTTCGACATTTAGGCACGAATGGACAATAAGACATGTTTTCGCTAAAATGCGCATAACTCGAGCTACAGAACTCGGAATGACACGAAACCAACGCAAAAATTTCGACAACGGAGAGGGCTACGCTATGGCTCAGGCCATACAAACCCAAAAATTATTTTTGGACACGGTACAGCTCCAAAAATTTTCGGCCACTACCAAAAATCGGGTTTCCCGAACTTTTCTTCGATCTAATTTAATTCCTAGGTACTCGTAGGTGATATCTAGGCCAGGGAAACTCTCAGAAATATTTAACGACTGAAAATACGACTTAGGGGTATTTTGGTTAAGAATTAATGACCAAAAACTCAAAGTTGAAATTTGAAAAACAAAATTGATGGGGTTGTTCACAACGACGTTTATAGCACTTAATCTCAAGGACACTAAGCTTGGTTGCGACTTTTTGATAAGAAAGTAAGCACATGTGAAGAAAAATGGGTTTTTAGTCTGTTTTTCAGATCTACGGAGACTCGGTGAAAATCCGAACGATCCGACAGTAATTATAGCATGTTGGGTTGTAGTAGAAGCGAGTTGGAAAGAAAAATCGAGGTAATCAGACATTTTTACAAAAAGCTTAAAACTTTGAGCACAGAAAGACATAGAAAAACCCAACAAAATGAAGAAACAAAAGTAAGATTAAGCATCCTTACCTCTGCACCTACGCGTAGCTTCTGAAATCAGGATGATCGGGCAAGAAGTGAAAAAGCTCTGCTCCTCTCTCTTTCTCTCTCTAGCTCTCGGCCACTTTGGGAGAAAATGAGATATTTTCTCATTTTTTCCCTTTTTATAGGTGAGGGGAAAATCCGAATAATCGAGATTTCGCAGTTCCGGTCGTTTTGGTACTTTCATCTGCTGATAAAAATTGAGTATTCGGTGACAGAATGTCGAAACTCAAATCAAGGTTCATTTAATTGAGGAAAACGTCTCAAAGACGATGTGAGTCGATTTACGCCGAAAAACTACTTTTTGCAGTCGATGTCGGATGGCGAAACTTCCTTCTGAAGAAATGTCGCAATTGCTGAAAGAATTGTGACAACGTGGATGGAAACTTCGTTAGAAGCTCCGAATAGAAAAACTCTTCATTCAGGGTCTTAATTAAAGTCCTCGAGAAGTTAAAGTCTAGCTTCGACGGACTTCCGAGAAGCAAAACCTAACAAGCGTACAGTCCAGGGTTTCGTATCGAAACACTGGTCATGGGAAAAATACCTTGAGGTTCTTATTCTCCCTTAAATTCTAAAATTCTCTTAAACAGTTCTCTAGGAGCGGATATAGCCTTTTTCGGACACTCTCGACCATAGTCGGGTGCGAGTATGGCTCGTGCTATTACTTAAGCTGACTACAGTGTCAACCTTAAACATAATCTGAACTTAATTATTATATAAATAGTTTTCGTGACTCGTAATAGGATTCGAGTCATGAAAATAACATAAAACAATAAAATATAATTACTTAATTAATCAACACGACGAAAGTAAATAAATAATCTAATTATTTAATTCGGGGTCTTACAGGGTACCCTTGATAACTTCATTGAATTTTTCAAGAGATCTTGATGAGTTGAGTTTGGAAGAACTCATAAGCATGTTGAAGAGTCATGAGTTAGATCGTGCAGAGCATCAGACTCACAGGAAGAAGTCCATAGCCTTGAAATCCAAATCTGAAAAGGCAAAAGCTCTCCAAGCAGCTGAAGAGTCTGAAGAAACCTCTGAGGATTCTGGAAGCACAGGCAGAGCAAGTACAGAGGCTCATCAAAGGGCAAAGGAAAGCAAGAATCTTCATCCAGTCAGAAGAAGTCCTCATCAAAAGAAGTTACTTGCTTTGAATGCAAAGAATAAGGACACTACAAGAGTGATTGTCCAAAGCTGAAGAAGGACAAGAAGCCAAAGAAGCATTTCAAAGCAAAGAAAGGTCTTATGGTGACTTTTGATGACTCAGAGTCAGAAGAAGTTGACTCTGATGGAGAAATCGTTGAAGGACTCATGACAATTGTCAAGAACAAAGATGCAGAGTCTAAGGATGCACCTAATGCTGAATCTGCACCAGAGGAAGAGCCAGACTCTGACGATGAAAATGAGGTATTTGATTTTTTCTCAACTTCTGAACTTAAAGCTGCCTTGTCTGATATTATGGATAAATATAACTCTCTTTTGACAAAGCATAAAAAGTTTAAAAAGAATTTCTCTACTGTCTCTGAAACTTCTGTTGAATATGAGAAAAAGATTTCTGAATTAAATGTGAGTAATCATGCATTAGTTAACTCTAACTCTGTGCTCAAAAATCAAATTGCTAAATTAGAAGAAGTTGTTGCTTGTGATGCCTCTGATGTTAAGAATGAATCTAAATATGAAAAGTCTTTTCAAAGATTCCTAGCTAAGAGTGTAGATAGAAGCTTAATGGCTTCAATGATCTATGGCGTAAGCAGAAATGGAATGTATGGCATTGGCTATTCTAAACCCAGTAAAAATGAGCCTCCTATGCCTAAGGCAAATTCTTTATATGAACATTTTGTACCCTCTGGTATTATATTGCCTGAACCACCTCCTGTTAAAGTTGCTAACCCCTCTCTCAAAAAGGGAACCTTCTCTATGTCTAAATATCATGCTCAGATTCCTTTGAAGTATCATGTTGAGAAACCTAAGGTTGTCAGAACCTCTGAGGTATCTAACAAGAAAGGACCTAGGAAGTGGGTACCTAAGGAAAAGATTATCTATGTTGCAGATATCCTTGATCGCTCCACTTAAACACCAATCATGGTATCTGGACAGTGGATGCTCGCGACACATGACGGGAGAAAGGTGTATGTTCCAAGACCTGAAACTTAAGCCTGGTGGCGAAGTTGGTTTTGGTGGCAACGAGAAGGGTAAAATTGTTGGTTTTGGTACTATTGGTACTGATAATAGTCCATGCATTGATAATGTTCTTTTAGTAGATGGTCTAACACATAACTTATTGTCAATAAGTCAATTAGCGGACAAGGGTTATGATGTTATTTTCAATCAAAAGTCTTGCAGGGCTGTAAGTCAAATCGATGACTCCACTCTGTTTAACAGCAAGAGGCGGAACAACACTTATATGATCAGATTATCTGAGTTGGAATCTCAGAAAGTAAAGTGCCTTCTTTCTGTTAATGAAGATCAATGGGTATAGCATAGATGGTTAGGGCATGCCAGTATGAGAAAGATTTCTCAACTGAGTAAGCTTGACCTTGACAGGGGCTTACCCACTCTGAAGTTCTCTTCAGACGCTCTTTGTGAAGCATGCCAGAAAGGAAAATTTACAAAAGTCTCTTTCAAGGCAAAGAATGTTGTTTCCACCTCAAGGCCGTTGGAACTTCTGCATATCGACCTATTTGGACAAGTGAAAACTGAGTCTATAGGTGGCAAGAGATATGGGATGGTCATTGTTGACGACTTTAGCCGCTGGACATGGGTAAAATTCTCAAGCCGCAAGGTTGAGTCTCATTCTGTGTTCTCTACCTTCATTGCCCAAGTGCAAAACGAGAAGGGTTCCAGGATTGTGCGTGTCAGAAGTGATCATGGTGAAGAGTTTGAAAACGACAAGTTTGAGAGTCTATTTGATACCTACAGGATATCACATAATTTCTCTTGTCCTAGAACTCCTCAACATAATGGTGTTGTTGAGAGGAAAAATAGAACTCTCCAAGAGATGGCTAGAACCATGCTTCAAGAAACTGACATGGCAAAGCACTTCTGGGCAGAGGCAGTAAATACAACATGTTACATTCAGAACAGAATCTCTATCAGACCAATTCTGAATAAGACTCCCTATGAATTGTGGAAGAATATAAAGCCCAACATTTCTTATTTTCATCATTTTGGTTGTGTTTTCTATGTTTTGAATACTAAGGATAAATTGCATAAATTTGATGCTAAATCTACTAAATGTCTATTACTTGGCTACTCTGATCGCTCTAAAGGTTTTAGATTTTATAATACTGAAGCTAAAACTATTGAGGAATCTATACATGTTAGATTTGATGATAAGCTTGACTCTGACCAGTCAAAGCTAGCTGATAAGTTTGCTGATATGAGCATAACTGTTTCTGATAAAGGCAAAGCTCTAGAACAAGCTGAGCCAGAGGCAGACTCTCCAGAAGAAGATGGTCCCTCTGATCCACTACTTCAGAAGAAGAGTAGAATAATTGCCTCTCACCCTAAAGAACTGATTCTGGGAAACAAAGACGAACCAATCAGAACCAGATCAACATTCATATCCTCTGAAGAGACTCTACTAAGTATGAAGGGATTGGTTTCATTAATTAAACCAAAGTCAGTTGATGAGGCTCTTCAAGACAAGGACTGGATTCTGGCCATGGAAGAAGAATTGAATCAATTCTCCAAGAATGACGTCTGGAATCTTGTTCAGAAACCCAAAGGTGCTCACATTATTGGAACCAAATGGGTCTACAGAAACAAGCTCAATGAGAAAGGAGAAGTAGTCAGAAACAAAGCAAGGCTAGTTGCTCAAGGCTACGGTCAGCAAGAAGGGATAGATTATACTGAAACGTTTGCTCCGGTAGCAAGATTAGAAGCTATCAGACTGCTGATCTCATTCTCTATGAATCACAACATAGTTCTTCATCAAATGGATGTCAAGAGTGCATTCTTGAATGGATACATCTCTGAAGAAGTGTATGTGCACCAACCTCCTGGTTTTGAAGATGAGAAAAACCCTAACCATGTCTTCAAATTGAAGAAATCTCTCTATGATCTGAAGCAAGCTCCCAGAGCATGGTATGAGAGATTAAGCTCATTCCTTCTGGAAAATGAGTTTGTAAGGGGTAAAGTAGATACAACTCTCTTTTGCAAAACTTACAAAGATGATATCTTAATTGTGCAAATTTATGTTGATGATATTATATTTGGATCTGCTAATGCATCTCTTTGCAAGGAATTTTCTGAGATGATGCAGGTTGAATTTGAAATGAGTATGATGGGAGAACTTAAGTATTTTCTTGGAATACAAGTTGATCAAAAACCAGAAGCAACATATATCCATCAGAGCAAGTACACAAAGAAACTTCTGAAGAAGTTCAACATGACAGAGTCTACAATAGCCAACACTCCAATGCATCCTACATGCATTTTGGAGAAAGAAGATGCTAGTGGTAAAGTATGCCAAAAGCTCTATCGTGGTATGATAGGCTCTCTTCTATACTTAACTGCATCTAGGCCAGATATTCTCTTTAGTGTACATTTATGTGCTCGTTTTCAATCAGATCCGAGAGAAACTCACTTAACTGCTGTTAAGAGGATTCTCAGATATCTGAAATGTACCACTAACCTTGGCTTGATGTATAATAAAACATCAAAGTATAAGCTTTTAGGTTACTGTGACGCTGATTATGCTGGAGATAGAACAGAAAGAAAAAGTACTTCTGGAAAGTGTCAATTTATGGGAAGTAACTTAGTCTCATGGGCAAGCAAGAGGCAGTCAACCATCGCGCTATCCACTGTAGAGGCAGAATATATCTCAGCAGCTATTTGCAGCACTCAGATGCTTTGGATGAAACATCAGCTAGAGGATTATCAAATCCTTGAGAGCAATATTCCAATTTACTGCGACAATACTGCTGTTATCTCACTCAGTAAGAATCCTATCTTACATTCAAGGGCAAAGCACATTGAGGTAAAGTATCATTTTATTAGAGATTATGTTCAGAAGGGCGTACTTCTTCTGAAGTTTGTTGATACTGACCATCAATGGGCAGATATCTTTACAAAGCCCTTAGCAGAGGATAGATTTAATTTTATACTGAAAAATCTGAATATGGACTTTTGTCCAGTATGAAGATGGATCAGAACCTCTGACTATGATACTTCTTATCAGAAGATGTCAGGTTCAGAAGGTAACCTTGTCAGATGTTGTGTACCCATTGGTACTCACTCTGAGACAAGACAACAAACGTGTGTCAGTGTATTCTGATGCCTCGTTCCTTGTGCCTCTTGGGATAATCTGTTGTAATGATGTTGATCTGCTTATTCTCCACCGTGTGTTATGCGCATTTACTATTTAGCTTTATATCATTAATTTATAGCCGTTGATTTTACTTTTGGTTGTACAACCGCCAACGGTTACCTTTAAATCAACTTATGCACACACGTTCTCCACTACACAATCTTCATTTCTCTCTCTTAATTCAAAAGCTCTAAGTTTTCTTTCAAGACCCTCTCTTCTCTCTCCTGTTCATCGTCTTTCTACCTAAACCCTCATCCGCCATGGAAAGATCAGAAAAAGCTGATTCTGCAGATGGCAGAGTGTTTCCGAAGATGGCTGTGGGCCTGGCAACTGGTCAATCATGTCCAACTCTTCGATCGCGGTCAACTGAATCAACTCAGGCTGAGACTCAAGATTCGGAGAAAGCTGTTTCGATTGCTCAGAGAGGCTTTGCAGTTACCTGCAACTTCTCTCCATAAGATCTTCAGGTTCTCTGCGAGTTGCGAGTCGATTTCAGGAATGTAGCATAAAATGTGTTGGATCTTCGTCCTGCAGTCAAGTTTCAAGGTTGGGAATGATACTTCAATAGACTCACAGGACCCATTTACTACAAGTTGGTGAAAGAATTATGGAAACATGCTGATTGTGACGACCTTCACGTGGTTTCCTATGTGCTGGGCAAGAAGATCATCATCACTAAGAGATCAATTGCTCTGCTTCTGGGTCCTGACACCATCCAGGGTTACAGATTTCAAGCAAATGATTCCAAGTTGAGAGAAGTTAAAGACACGATCAATTCGATGCTATATGCAAACTGGAAACCTGGAAAGTCTGATTACAAGACTAGAGAGCTTCATCCTGACTAAGGGATTTGGCACAAGATCATTCTGAATTGCTTCAATCTCATACCCACAGGAAACTCTCCTGATTACATCAACTTTAATCAGAAGGTGATGCTTTACTTCATCAAGACCGGGCAGAAGATATGTCTTCCTTACTTCTTATTTACTTATCTGAAAGACTGCATAAGGAGATCAAGAACAACTGCTGCTATGACCAAGAACACAATTAGATACATTCCGTTTGGAAGGTTGTTATCTAACATCTTTGTTGAGAGCAATTTGGTCAAGGATTTGATCAATGCTGGATGCACTGAAGACCTTTCCACTCTGGCGGGAGAAGCCTTCACTTCTACAACTATGAAGAGGATGTGCCTAATTGAAAAGAAAATTGAGGTTGTATCTGTCATCACACCAGAAGAGGTTAAGGGAAGAAGAATTCCTCTCAATGATTATCCCCTCTGGTCGAAGGCTGATGATCCAGAGGCTATCCTCTACTACATTGAGGATCTGAAGAATCTTGGATTTGAGATTGATGTCGATGAGTTCTTCAGAGCTCTTCCAGAAGCCCCTGATTATGAATCCCCCAAGAAGAAGAAGACAAATAGGAAGAAAGAGGATACTACGGTTGCAAAGGATGACTCTGAGGATGGTGATGATGATGAGAAACCACCTCAGAAGAAGAAGAAGAAGAAGAAGGTCAGAATAGCTCCAATGGTTATCTAGCAGGATACTCCTCCAGCACCAAGAGTCACCAGAGTCACAAGATCCTCTGTCAGGAACTCAAGTAAGTTTGTAGTTCTTACTGATGATGATGAATCTGATGCTCTTTTGGCTGTATCTAACCCCATTCCTACCCAAGCTCTACCTTCTCCTCCTAGCCAACAAACCTCCGTTATCCAACCAATCACCACAATCACCACTACCTGCTCTCCACCACCAAAGACTTCATTAATTCAACCTTCCATTGAAGATGAACCTCTTTGGCAACGCATCCAAACTTCTCAACCCTCTGAACCTACTTCCATCATTCTACTTCCATATCCCTCACATGCCTCTGAACAACAAGCCTCTGAACAACAAGTTCCTGAACAACAAGAATCTGAACCACAACCTTCTGACAATTCTGAAAAGGAACCTCCATCTCCCACTCCATCCATACCTTTTGTCACCAATACTGCTGACTCCTCCCTATCCAACAACTTTGAATCACAGCGCCAATTCTTCCAAGCGGCCAGTGATAGGATCTCAGAGCTTCCTGAGAATATCCTAAGTGCCCCAAGTCCAAACCGGTATCCAGGACCAAGACCAGAACCTCTTGTTCCTGCACCTCTGGATGTGGTCCCTCTGAACTTGACCTTTCCTCCTCCAAAGGAAAGAAAATATTCTAAGGTGTCCCTCTCCAATTACTCAGAGGTCAACTCTAAAGACTTTGAGTTCCCCAACATTGAAGCTGGCATCTCTCACCCATCTCCAGACCCTAAAGCTGGCACCTCTAACCCAACTCCAGACCTAAAGACCTCTAATCTCATGACTTTGGAAGTTGCCTCTCCTCAAGCTACCTCTGAAGCTACGAGCTGCAATCATCCTCCTCCACCTGAAGCCAACCTTCCTATCATTCTCTACACCTATCCTGAACCAGACACACTGCTGGAATGCATCAATTTGTTCAGTGATCAAGCAGCAACTCGGGTACGCAACCTATATGGTCGCACTGATCATAGTGAGAAACCACATATAGTTGCTGAGGATTGGGAATGTCTATGAAATTGGTTGCATGACAGAATTGATACGATGTTGGAATTTTATACTGCGGAATGAGAGGAAAAAGTTGATGCTGCCAGACAAAGGCTAGAAGCAAGAAACAGAAGGAGAGAAGCTCTGCATGAGATGCGTCTAAGGGAAAAGCTCTGGAATGAAATGGAAGAAGCTAGAAGGAAGCAAGAGCGAGAAGAAGCTGCAAGAATCGAAGCTGCTCTACGTGAGTCAGCTCGCTTACAGGCTCTGGAACAGGCTGCTAAGTTAGAAGTTGAGGCTGCTGCTCTAAAGGCTCAAGCGCTTATGGTTGTTCCTCTTACTGATATTGCCTCAACCTCTGCTCAAGCTCCTCAGACCGCACCAGGCTCTGACAGACTGTCCTCTGACCAAGCTGTGCCGTCTGCTCTTGATCAATCTGCTCCGAATCAGGCCAGACTTGACTCTATTGAGCGGCGCCTTGATTCTCATTCTACACTCATTCAAGAGCTGTTAGAGATGTGTGCTGAGATTCTCAGAAGGCTGCCTAAACCTTAGTTTTAGGAACTCTCCTTTCTTTCTCCTTCATTTTCTGTATTTTTATTATGTTATGCTTTTTAACTTTGCTTTTAATTAATTTATCTTGTTGATTTTCTTCTTATATGCTTTACGTTTTAATATTACTTCGCATACGCGTTAACAAACAAAAAAATCCTTTTTCCTCAAACACCTCATTTATTCATTCATATACGGCATTACATTTAAAAAGGAAGATTTTTCCTCAAAGATCTACATTGCCTACGCCTCTCAGCCTTCTCAAGCTCCAGACAATGCTGCTTGAATTCCAGTTGGACCAAGCTCTGGCGAACTTCCTACTTCTCAAGACCCTAGCCATGGCGTCAAGTGCTGTCTCCACCGCACGGACCGCAGCATAGTTGTCCAGCTCCCGCCGGAAAAGGCCTTGAAGTTCCTCTACGAAACCTAGGAACCCTCTGAGCGTGGCGTCCAACTCTAGACTCAGACCCATGCCTAGCAACTGGTTTGTCAGTTGATAAACGCTAGGATCCTCTGGGTGCCTGACATTGAAGAACAGATCCTCTTCAAATGCCTTCCTCTTAAGCTCACTCAAGCAATTTTCGAAGGATGCCATTTTACTGATTTATTTTAGAAGCAGATGCGTTGTGAAGACTGTTATGATTTACCTGCTATTTATAAGCTAAGTTCAGTCTCCAGAAGTTATTGATAAAGCAATTTCTCGAGATATTTACATTGGAAAATGGTGTAAATCTTAAACTCTCTGACCGGTGGTAAACGCTCCATTCTCTTTCTTGACCGATACCATTCACTTCATTTAATTTTCTGCATCTGCATTAATTAACTATTTTCTTAATTAATTTAATTAACTATTTTCTTAATTACTCTTATTAACCCTTTATCCTTTTCTCCACATTTTTCTTTAACGTCGTCCTTCTTTGAGGGGGAGTACCTTGTACTTCCCGCTTAGTTTTTCACACCCCATTCTTTTTGCTTATGACAAAAAGGGGGAGTACAACCTAGTTTTTGATGTGTAAGCTATGATTACCATACTATTTTCTTTTAGAGAATTTTCAGTGATCCATAATTATGACCATAGATTTACCAGTGAGGCACTAGCAAGGAATACATTTTCACTTCCTCTGAAGTGGTAGTATGCTCAAGTTAGATGACTCTAATACCTCTTCCTTATTTTGACTCTATTATTCATGCGCTCTGATAATTCCATATATATGTGAATCTGACTGATATATCAATATGATCAATTTCACTTTAGCTCAGAATCTAGATATTACTAATGTTTCATTAAGTCTTAGATTCAGGGGGAGCTAAGCTCAGAATCAAGCTGTGACTTGGATTTAGGACGAGCAAAATAAACCATACATCTCAGGATAAGTTTAATTCTGATACCCTAAACTCTGAGTGTATTCAGTTTATTGTTTAAGAATTGTTCATCAAATACATGGTTTTGTCATCATCAAAAAGGGGGAGATTGTAAGACCAAGATTTGGTCATGTAGTACAACTCTATGTTTTGATGATTACATGTTAACTATTGTGTATGAACAATTATGGTACTCTAACATTGTTTTCTGAGTGTTTAAATGACAGGCTCTGACTCTGGTCAGTACTCACAATTATCAGAAACATTAAGCCAAAGAGTAACCAATGCAACGCTTTCGCACTCACTTTGTTCTGATTGAACAGTAGTATATGCTTCAGAAGTTCTGAAGATGATAAGCTCTGATGTGGATTTAGATCACCGTCAAGTTCTGAAGACCAGAAGCTTTGAAGGTCCAGAGGCTCTGAAGGTCCAGAAACTTTGAAGGTCCAGAAGCTAAGAAGTGAAGATTCTGAAGTCCAAGAGTAAGTTGGGTCTGAAGACCAAGTACTTCCAACTCTGATGACCAAAATTAGTAGATACGAAGGTCAGAGGATCCAAGCTTCCCTCTGACTCTGATCACCAAGCGTCACAAGTTCTGCTGTGGCTTCTTCAACTGTTTGAAATGCTACCGTTGGAAGGCAAATCCGGAACTTTCAGATTCTGCTGTGGCTGAACATCTTGTGACGCTTGGTGATCAGAGTCAGAGGGAAGCTTGGATCCTCTGACCTTCGTATCTACTACTTTTGGTCATCAGAGTTGGAAGTACTTGGTCTTCAGACCCAACTTACTCTTGGACTTCAGAATCTTCACTTCTTAGCTTCTGGACCTTCAAAGTTTCTGGACCTTCAGAGCCTCTGGACCTTCAAAGCTTCTGGTCTTCAGAACTTGACGGTGATCTAAATCCACATCAGAGCTTATCATCTTCAGAACTTCTGAAGCATATACTACTGTTCAATCAGAACAAAGTGAGTGCGAAAGCGTTGCATTGGTTACTCTTTGGCTTAATGTTTCTGATAATTGTGAGTACTGACCAGAGTCAGAGCCTGTCATTAAAACACTCAGAAAGCAGCGTTAGAGTACCATAATTGTTCATACATAATAGTTAACATGTAATCATCAAAACATAGAGTTGTACTACTAGATCAAAACTTGATCTTACAATCTCCCCCTTTTTGATGATGACAAAACCAAGTATTTTGATGAACAATTCTTAAACAATAAACTAAATTCACTCAGAGTTTAGAGAATAGAGATGAACTTATCCTGAGGTGAATGGTTTATGTTGCTCATTCTGAATCCAAGTCACAGCTTGATTCTGAGCTTAGCTCTCCCTGAATCTAAGACTTAATGAAAACATTAGTAATATCTAGATTCTGAGCTAAATAATAAAAGAGTTCAGAGTGACAATTTATGACATAGATAATATGTGAATATCTGAGCGCATAAATATTCAGAGTCAATGAGCAAGGTAAAAGTATCAGATTCAACCGAATTAGCATACGATCACTTCAGAAGAAGTGAAAATGTATTCCTTGCAAATGCCCACGGACAAATCTATGGTCATAAAGAGTGGAACTCTTAAATTCTCCAAAATAAAAAAAAATCACACTAACACTGCTTACACATCAAAAACTGGTTGTATTCTCCCCCTTTTTGTCATAAGCAAAAAGCATGGGGTGTGAAAAACTTAGCTTGAAGTACAAGGTACTCCCCCTTAGAGAAGGTCTAAGTTTAAAGAAAAATGGAGAAAAGGATAATAATATAATTAATTAAGAAAATAGTCAATTAATGCAGATGAAGAAAATTAAATAAACTGAAGAACACCGGCCAGAGAAGAAAAGAACGTTTACCACCGGCCAAAAGGTTAAAAGCTTGCATCGGTTTTTAATGAAGATATCTCGAGAAACTGCTTTAGCATTAACATCTGGAGACGTAACTTAGCTTATAAATAGTAAATAAATCCATAACGATCTTCACAACTCATCTGCTTTAGAATTCAAGTAGCAATGGCATCATACATGGCTTGTTTGATATGTAAATAAGTAACACAAGAAAGGGGGGGTTTGAATTGTGTTCTTAAAAATTACTTGTTAAAACTTTAGTTTATGAAAAGAAGATAAGTTCTTAAGAAAATTGTTCTGGTGACTTTTCAAAAACTGTTTAGTGCAGCGGAAGTAAGTAAATAAAGCAGAACGATCAGCACACAGGAATTTATACTGGTTCACCCTAAACGATTGGACTACGTCCAGTACTTGGCCACCACCAAGATTTTCACTAGCAAGTATCAAGGACTTCTCCAATACAAGTATTAGACAGGACTTCTCCAAGTATTATCACGGACTTCTCCAAGTATTGTACAGGACTCCTCCTAGTATTATCACGGATTTCTCCAAGTATTGTACAGGACTCCTCCTACAATCAACAAGATTGTTTGGCTCTACAAGAAATCTCTTCTCAAAAGAGTTGGTGTAGACAATTTATGGCACTGGAACTCTCAAGTGTTTTGGGTTCTGAAAGGACGTTGGAACACACAAGAGTTCAGAATCTAAGAGAGAAGTAAGAGAAGAGGTTTGACTCTTTTAAGGTTTGGTATTCTCTCTTGATTTAGCAGAGGTATGAGATCGGATTTGACTCTTAGGAAATATGCTGTGAGCTTTTAATGCTTTGAAGAATGTCTTGATTAATTGCTCTGAGTTCTTTCTTTTCTTGCAATAAATTTTTCTCTTCTTTTTTTCTTCAATCTTCAGATATGTCCTTTATATATGATCTTGCTAGTTGTGTAGCCGTTGAGACACAAAATCTGGCCGTTGTTTGTAGCCGTTGTGAGTGTCATCTAACCATTGATTCAAATCTCCGGTTGGTAGCTTCATTAAATGCATGCTGCTGTTCAAAACTATCCTTTAGCCAAAAAGGTGTACTTTGTCAGCTAGTAGGTGGTGATAGCTTTGGGCTACTTTGCAGAAGAGAGACATTTTGGAAAAGTGATGTTGACGTGTTGTCCTTTTTTTTTTCTCTTCATTGGTCATCGAGACTTCTCTCTTCAAAGATAAATCAGTTTGCACGTGACCAGATTAGTTTCCTTCTGACTAAAGCATGGGGCAAATAGTTGAGATACAATTTTGACTTTCCCGCTCAAAGACTTCTTCTGAAATTTTGTGGTATGACGTGGCATAAAACGATACAGAATAAGTGTCTTCCTTGTTTACTGGACGATGCGGTCATATCTTGCGTAAACTTCTTTTTCCTTATAAGGCTTAGACATATTCGTTGAAGCATGCGACCTTATAATATATATTTCCTGAAAAATGTCATTAACATCTGGAATTAGATTTTAGTATAGAAAGGTATTTATAAAAATTGTTAGGATCAAAATAAGATTGAAACACGTTGTAACACGTTTGAACTTAACAATCTCCCCCTTTTTGATAATGACAATTTTTATTGAAAAGGATAATGATCAAGAGTAAAAAGAATTTATGCTCCCCCTAAATTGGGTAATATAAAAGTTTAAAAAAAAACTTATTCAAATCATATTACTCCCCCTGAGTTGTATAAAACTTTGGTGTTAGGTTAAGGAAACAACCTTGAACTTGATCTTAAACTTTTCTATAATTCCTAATTCCTATTTTCTCCCCCTTTGGCATTATTAAAAAGAAAGGGAAAAGAATTTAGTAGAAAGGTATAATATGCATAGTAAACATGGCAAACGTTAGTTATAAAACGATAAGCATGATGGAACGATAAAATATGCATAATCAGTGAACAATTGTCTGAAAACATAAAAGTAAAAGCGAATTGTTCAGGATAGAGAGTTGGCCATTAGCCAAAGCGTGTCAGCAGCTGATCGATTTTCTGAGCAAGAGTCATGAACTGCTGGTTGATGTGGTCACGGTGGTCTTCAAAGTCTTCTCTGGTGACAAATTGAGTCGCCAAGACTTGAGCACTTGAGCTTCCACCTTCAGTCTTGAAATCAGCTTGAAGTCCCTCAGATTCATCTTCTTCTTTTCCATCAGCAGAACTGTTCAGTTGTGACTCTGTATCATCTGCCTCTTCAAGCATCTTCCCCTTTCCTTTGTCAGTGTTGGCTTTCTCAGAATGAGAAACAACTTCAGGAATGTGAGTGGGTAGGAGTACAAACACCCAAGTTCCAAATTTCAGTGAGAGCGCGGAGGTCCGATTCATGAGAGAATATGGCAGAGTACCAACATATCCCTCAGAGACACTCAATTTCCAGAACTCTGGATCAGGAACTTTGCAAGCGTGAAGTTGGAACAAGTAGTTGTCACCCTCTTGTCGTTTCCATGTAGCGGTGAGCTGATTGCTTGAAGACTTGTCAATCTTTCTTGCCAGAAGGTTCAGGTAGCTTTTGAACGATCCCTTGGTAGTCCTTAAGGTGCGTCTGCGTTGGATAGTAGAGGACACTAGCGTCTGAAGACGCCTCTTTCTTGCTTGAGAAAAATAGTGAACAGTACCTGATCTGCTTGCCTTCTTAGTGCTTGCTTTCGTGAACGGTTTGAGAGTAGAAGTCATATGCTCATCGGCAATCAATGACTTAGGCAAAGATTGAACAAGTTGGAATGCAGAGGCATTCTCTTGTGCAACGACAGTTTGGTCAGTGATGAAAGTAGTGTTCATGGTAGGGTTTGGTTGAGATGTGAGTGGTTCATTTGTTGTTTCAGTCAAGGGTTCATTGAGGTTTGTGTTTGGTGGGAGTTTTGGCAATGGTTCAGTGTGGTGTTGTGAGTGTGTTGGAGAGGAGTGTGGTGTTTGAGTATTGTCAACAAACAGTGAATCCAGAAATTCTTTGTTGGACATTTCAGAAGGAATTTCTTGATAAGGTAAGAGAGAGTTTGCTAACCTTGTGTGAAGGACAAAGTCCTCATCAAGGAAGGGCTCCTCAGGTTCAGCAGAGAGAATCTTCCTTTTCTGATATGCAGGTTGTGGTTCAACAATAACATGAGATTCTTCAGCATTCTTGACAGTCGGAGAACCTTTTCCTGATCTGGTTCTTGAAGCGATGGGGTTGGATTGAGACTGCAATGGTTCACCACTCTTCACAATCTTGATTCGAACAGACTGTTCTTCCTCGACCTTAGGGAACGGTGCAATGCAGAGAGCTGCAGGAACAGTTCTCTTGGACGGTTCCTTCTTTGACACATCGGACAGTTCTGTCAGATTTTTCTTCCTTGTCTGGACAGTCTGTTCATCAGATACCTTTTCTTTTCCTCTGGTGTTTTTCCTTGTTCTGGGCAAGTATTCTTCAGGAACATCAGAGGCATCAAAGGGAATGTGCATTTTGCTCACATCTCCCAATCTGATCGGTGAAGGAAAGATCACATCTTCATTCAAGCGATCCTCTGATTCCAGAAACTCTTTGATAACACCTTTCTTTTCGAGAATAACGGTCAGCAGCGAGCCAAAAGGAAGGTATCCTTGGCTTTTCTCCAGATAGTTGATCAAGTAGTTCCACATCAAGTGTGCAGGGTTAATTTTTACTCTTTTCAAGATCTTGTACAATGCGTACCTTGCATGCGCATTTACATAATTTCTTGCACCATCCTTTGGTAAGACAACCTTGCTAATCACAGCATTGTTGAACTTGACATCATCAATGAGATTGCCCACTTCCACAGTCAGTGGTTCCTCTTGGTTCTTCCAAATGCACTTCCAGTCATCAACTTTCGCAAACCAATTTGGGGAATATTTTTCACCAACTTCCAACTTCACATTCAGTGCTTCAGCCATGTCGTTGAGAGTCACTAAGATGATCTTGTCATTTACTTTGGACTTAATGACTTGTCTGTGATTTATCACAACGGCACAGTCATAAAATTCCTTTACCAAAGGCACATACACTTCGCGCTGAGCCATGGTGTACACGGTCTCCCAGTCCTGATGAAGTAAGTCTGCAAGCCCAGCCATCTTCACGAAGGCAAACACCTTCAGATCAAAGTACCTTGGGGACACAAGAGAGTTGTCACCTTCTCAGTTTTCACGGCTCCAACCTCCTTGAGTTGAACAGAGCGTTGGCGGTTGATCCTCTCTGATCTCCTCTGGATGATCTCCATTTCTTCAGCAGAGTAAGGTGTTTTACCACCTTTCTTGGATTGGGCTTTAGATTTGGAAGGGGCTTTGGAAGAGGTAGCAAGAACTCCGGCCATTTGGGAATGAGAGGAAGTTTCAGAGAAGGCTTAGGGTTTCTTTACTTGGAAGAGAGAGAGAGTAAGTGTCAAATGAAGTGAGGTGAAAGAGAGAGAAGGAAATCTTTTGGATATATTTGATTTGGAATAAGGAATGGCAGTTTTGGATGGTGTGCAGATGGCGGTTTTCTTTTCATGAGAGAGAAACTATTAAACAATTGAGCAGTTGAGACCACGCGCGTTAAAAGTAAGAGAGATAACTGCTTCGCATTTAATGTGATGGGACCTTTCAAAGTTCACTGTTGTAGCACGTGCAAGAGTAATGATGCATTGAACTAAACAATGTCTTTGCCAGCTGTTAACCAAACGATATAGATTTCCTGAGAGCAACTTCATTGAACGGAGAGTTGTTGAACGATTTGATCTACTGGTTGAACAGTGAGGAGACAGAACAGTGCGGATGTTCTTCGAAGAACGAAACCTGCAAAATAGAAACCTTTGTTTCCATACCTTTTATTGAGCAGAGAGCATATTTATCCTTGTTCTTAGATCTGAGAATCTGCATTCTAAAAGAGGTTTCGTGAGTATGTCAGCAAGTTGATCTTCTGTGTGTATATGAGATATATCAATGTTTCCCTTTGCCACAAGGTCTCTAATGAAATGATGTTTGATCTCAATGTGCTTTGTTCTTGAATGCTGAACTGGATTCTTGGCAATATTGATGGCACTTGTGTTATCACATAAAAGAGGTATCTTGTTTTCATGAATGTTGTAATCCTCAAGTTGATGCTTTATCCATAGGAGTTGTGTACAACAAGAACTTGCTGCCACATATTCAGCTTCAGCAGTGGATAAGGAAATAGTGCTTTGACGTTTACTTGTCCAGGATACTAAACAGTTTCCCCGAAAGTGACATCCTCCACTAGTGCTTTTCCGTTCAACTCGATCACCAGCATAATCCGCATCACAAAATCCTTTCAACCTGAAATCTTCACCTTTCTCATATAATAGACCAAGATTAGCAGTACCAATTAAATATCTAAAGATTCGCTTAACAGCACTAAGATGAGATTGCTGTGGGTTTACCTGAAACCTTGCACATAGACAAACGCTAAACATTATATCTGGTCTGCTGGACGTTAATAAAGAAGTGAACCAATCATCCCTCTGTACGATGTTGGGTCAACTGGTGAGCTTTCATCACTTTTGTCCAGAACAGTGTTGGGATACATAGGAGTACTCATCTCATTTGACTTGTGCATGTTGTATTTCTTGAGCATATCCTTTATGTACTTGGACTGATGTATGAAGATCTTGTCTTTCTCTTGCTTGATTTGAAGTCCCAGAAAGAATTTCAGTTCTCCCATCATACTCATTTCAAATTCACTTTGCATGAGGGTAGAAAATTCTTTACACAGTTTATCGCTAGTTGCACCGAAGATGATATCATCAACATACAATTGTACAAGGATGTAGTCGTCCTTCAATTGCTTCCTGAAGAGGGTGTTGTCAATCTTTCCTCTTGAAAAACCATTCTTCATGAGAAAGTTGCTTAGACGATCATACCAAGCCCTTGGGGCTTGTTTTAAACCGTACAGAGCTTTCTTCAACCTGTACACGTAGTCTGGAGTGGATGGTTCTTCAAAGCCTGGAGGTTGCTTCACATAGACTTCCTCTTCAATTACTCCGTTCAGAAAGGCGCTTTTGACATCCATTTGATATAGCTTGATGGAATGTTGACATGCAAAAGCTAGGAGTATCCTTATTGCTTCAATTCTTGCAACTGGTGCGAACGTTTCAGTGTAGTCAATTCCTTCTTGTTGGTTGTAACCTTGTGCTACTAGTCTTGCTTTGTTTCTAGTGACTTTCCCATTTTCATCCATCTTGTTTCTGAAGACCCATTTAGTACCAATGATAGATTTTCCAGTTGGTCTTGGAACTAGGGTCCATACTTGACTTCTTTCAAATTGATTTAGTTCTTCTTGCATAGCCAGAATCCATCCTTCATCTTGTAAGCCTCTTCAACGTTCTTTGGTTCAATCTCTGAGATGAATGCACTGTTTGATTCTTCTCTGAATGCTGATCTGGTCTTTACTCTTTCTGATACACTTCCAATGATTTGCTCTGGTGGATGATCACTTCTGTACTTCCACTCCTTTGGAAGTGAGATTCCGCTTGAAGTCATGACTTGGTCAGACTGTTCAGGAATAGTACCAGGAGGTGACGGAGATTGATCTTCATGAACTGATTCTGATGGTTGAGCTCTCGTTGTGTCGTCATCTGCTTCATCATGATCTGATAGGTCTAGATTGAGAAAATCTCTTTCTAAACGATCAACGGCCTTGATTGAACTATCATCGAACTTGACATTGATAGATTCTTCAACAACTTTTGTTCTTGAGTTGTAAACTCTATAGGCTTTGGAGTGAGAAGAATATCCAAGGAGAATTCCTTGATCAGACTTATTGTCAAATTTTCCGATGTTGTCCTTGGTGTTGAGAATGTAACACTTGCATCCAAATGGATGAAAGTACGATACAGTTGGCTTTCTATCTTTCCATAGTTCATATGGAGTCTTTTTCAACATGGGTCGCATAGATATTCTATTCTGAATGTAGCATGCAGTTTCAATAGCTTCAGCCCAGAAATACTTTGGTAGGGAAGTTTCACTGAGCATTGTCCTTGCCATTTCTTGAAGTGATATGTTCTTCCGTTCAGCTACACCGTTTTGCTGTGGTGTCCTTGGAGCTGAGAACTGATGGCTGATACCTTCTTGTGCACAGAATTTTTCAAAATCTTCATTCACAAACTCTCCTCCTCTGTCACTGCGAATGGCTGTGATGCAGTAGCCTTTTCATTTTGAACTCTTTTGCTGAAGATCTTGAATGCTTGGAATGTTTCATCCTTGCTTCTTAGGAAGTAGACCCAACAAAATCTTGTGTAGTCATCGATAATGACAAAACAAAATCTTTTTCCAGAAACACTAGCTACCCTAGTGGGACCAAACAAATCCATATGTAAAAGGTCCAGAGGTTTGCTAGTACTGACAAAGTTTTTAGCACGACAGGAGGTACGATGCTATTTGCTTTGAGTACATGCAGAACATGTAGCATCAGATTTAATAGATAGTTTTTGGCAAACCACGTACTAAGTCATTACTTATGATTTTAGTAATGGTCCTTAAGGATGCATGCCCTAGCTTCCTATGCCAAAGCCATGTATTATCCTCTGATGATACTAGACAAGTTACATTTTGATTTGCTAGGTTTTCCAAGTTCGTCTTATATAGATTCCCTTGTCTCTGAGCTTCAAAGATGATTTTGTCATCGGAATCAGTAACACTACACTTCACTTTATTAAAGGAAACAGTGAATCCACTATCACATAATTGACTTATGCTAAGTAGATTATGTTTTAACCCTTCAACTAATAAGACATTATTAATTACTGGAAGAGGTTCCTTACCAACAGTACCTTCTCCAACAATGAATCCTTTTTGATTTCCACCAAAGGTTACAAATCCACCATCAGATCTAACTTGAATCTTGGGGAACATAGACTTTTCTCCCGTCATATGACGCGAGCATCCACTGTCCAGGTACCATTGTTGGCGTTTCCTTCGTTCTGTTAAGTAAATCTGCAACAGGAATTATTGATTTCTTAGGTACCCAGATTTTCTTGGGTCTTATAGGGTTAGTTGCACGCTTGGGAGGAATCTTCTTCTCATAGAAGATTTTCTTTCCTTCCCTTTCTATTGAACAGTTCACAACAAATTTAGATTCACTATCAATAGAAGAAGTAAACGATATATCAGACATAGTTTCATTAGACGGTTCACTGCTGTCAAAACCCAGACCACTTTTATCATATAGGTCTCTACTGTTTCCACATAGTTTAACTAAGTTGTCATGCCCTATTGTGAAAGTAGATAAATCATCAATCAAAACTTTGATTCTTTTCTTTAAAGCAGATACTTCCATTGTGGAGTCTTGTTTCTTTAAAAACTCATTTTCATGAATAATGGAATCTTTTTCTTTTAAAACTTTCTCATGTTCTTTTTGCAACTTGGAAAACTGTTTCTTTAGGTTCTTGTATTTTTCAGATAAAGTGTAAGAATGTTCAAGCAGTTCATTAAACTCTTCTTCAAGATTTTCAGATCTTACCTCATCATCTTCATCATCATCTGATCCATCTACTGAAGCCATGAGAGCGAATAGAGATTCTTCATCTTCTTCTTCCTCGTCATCTTCAGAGTTGTTTTCAGAATCATCCCAGCCAATTACTAGAGCTTTCTTCTTCTTGTAGAATGATTTCCTGACAGGCTTTTTAGCTAGTCTAGGACAGTCTGGTTTGATGTGACCTGGCTTTTTGCATTCGAAACATGTAATGTTGCTTTTGTCTGCAGTTGAGGTGCTTTCACCTTTGTGTGGAAAGGATTTCTTTTTCTGACTTGATTCTCTTTTGTTGTCCTTCTTCAGGCCTTTTCCTCTTTGTTGTTTGATCCACATCTTTTTGAACTTTCTGTTGAACAGTGCTTGCTCATCATCGGACAGTTCTTCTGAGGAATCTTCTTCATCAGACATTTCTTTCGTCTGACTGTTTTTGGAGATGTTAGCTTTGAAGGCGATGCTTTTCTGCTTCTTTAGGCTTTCATCTTGAGAAAGTTCAATCTCATGAACCTTCAGAGATCCCAGGAGATCTTCAAGTTTTAGTGTGCTAAGATCTCTTGCTTCTTGGATAGCAGTAACTTTGGGTCTCCATCTTTTAGGAAGGCACCTCAGTATTTTTGTGATTTGATCAATGTGTGCGTATGTGCGATCGAGATTTCGAAGACCATTGATAATGGTTTGAAATCTTGCGAACATTTCATCAATGGTTTCATTTTCCTTCATTTTGAAGGTTTCATATTCAGCCACTAGTAAACTTACTTTGGCTTGACGTACATTTGCTGTACCTTCATAGGCAAGCCCTAGAGCTTCCCATACTTCTTTGGCAGTTGCGAGTCCATCAACTTTGTCCAACTGAGCTTTGCTTAATGCACATAAGAGAAATAGTTTTGCCTTTGAATTGAGTTGATAGTCTTTGCGTTGAGCTTCTGTCAGCTGATCTTTCTTGATGGGTTCACCAGCGTCATCTTTATAGACGATGTTGCCATTTTCAATGATATCCCACAACTTGTAGTTTGAGGATTCTATGAAAAGTTGCATGTGCGTCTTCCAGTAGGGATATTCGGTTCCATCAAAGAAAGGAGGCTTGTTGGTGGATGAGCCCGTAGCGATAGCTTGATCTTCTGCCATGGATCTTTACTCTACACCTGTTAAGATGTTAGTTCTAGAGCCTAAGCTCTGATGCCAATTGATATGTAAATAAGTAACACAAGAAAGGGGGGGTTTGAATTGTGTTCTTAAAAATTACTTGTTAAAACTTTAGTTTATGAAAAGAAGATAAGTTCTTAAGAAAATTGTTCTGGTGACTTTTCAAAAACTGTTTAGTGCAGCGGAAGTAAGTAAATAAAGCAGAACGATCAGCACACAGGAATTTATACTGGTTCACCCTAAACGATTGGACTACGTCCAGTACTTGGCCACCACCAAGATTTTCACTAGCAAGTATCAAGGACTTCTCCAATACAAGTATAAGACAGGACTTCTCCAAGTATTATCACGGACTTCTCCAAGTATGTACAGGACTCCTCCTAGTATTATCACGGACTTCTCCAAGTATTGTACAGGAATCCTCCTACAATCAACAAGATTGTTTGGCTCTACAAGAAATCTCTTCTCAAAAGAGTTGGTGTAGACAATTTATGGCACTGGAACTCTCAAGTGTTTTGGGTTCTGAAAGGACGTTGGAACACACAAGAGTTCAGAATCTAAGAGAGAAGTAAGAGAAGAGGTTTGACTCTTTTAAGGTTTGGTATTCTCTCTTGATTTAGCAGAGGTATGAGATCGGATTTGACTCTTAGGAAATATGCTGTGAGCTTTTAATGCTTTGAATAATGTTTTGATTAATTGCTCTGAGTTCTTTCTTTTCTTGCAATAAATTTTTTCTTTTCTTTTTTTTCTTCAATCTTCAGATATGTCCTTTATATATGATCTTGCTAGTTGTGTAGCCGTTGAGACACAAAATCTGGCCGTTGTTTGTAGCCGTTGTGAGTGTCATCTAACCATTGATTCAAATCTCCGGTTGGTAGCTTCATTAAATGCATGCTGCTGTTCAAAACTATCCTTTAGCCAAAAAGGTGTACTTTGTCAGCTAGTAGGTGGTGATAGCTTTGGGCTACTTTGCAGAAGAGAGACATTTTGGAAAAGTGATGTTGACGTGTTGTCCTTTTTTTTTTCTCTTCATTGGTCATCGAGACTCTCTTCAAAGATAAATCAGTTTGCACGTGACCAGATTAGTTTCCTTCTGACTAAAGCATGGGGCAAATAGTTGAGATACAATTTTGACTTTCCCGCTCAAAGACTTCTTCTGAAATTCTGAGGTATGACGTGGCATAAAACGATACAGAATAAGTGTCTTCCTTGTTTACTGGACGATGCGGTCATATCTTGCGTAAACTTCTTTTTCCTTATAAGGCTTAGACATATTCGTTGAAGCATGCGACTTATAATATATATTTCCTGAAAAATGTCATTAACATCTGGAATTAGATTTTAGTATAGAAAGGTATTTATAAAAATTGTTAGGATCAAAATAAGATTGAAAC